>NC_079189.1:29728140-29949235 GCF_029499605.1 Hyla sarda
ACCTCCCAGACACCAGTCAGTGCATGCACTTCAGTAATACAGGGGTTTTACCAGTGAATGTCCATTCTGATTGGTCAGTTCTTCCAGCCATTGACACGTTTCACAGATCTCGACTGTCCGTAGCATTGTATGTTGAGTCTGGTTTCAACTTACGATGGTCCAGAAAAGACCATTGTATGTTGAAACTATTGTATGTTGAGGCCATTGTATGTGTGTATTATATATATATACACACACACACACACACACACACTTGTCTATAGGGGACAAGCAGTATGGCAATACTTCACATCAGAATGTTGGGCGACAAGCACTTTTAGAGAAGTCCTATTGGTTGGCACCCAGCTGCCCCGGAAATTATGGATATTAGAGGATTTATTTTTATAGGGGATTTTACGGCTTCAAACACCAGTCTGGTTAGGTGTCTTGTGATATCGGAGCGTAAAAAAAAATAAAAAAAAAATATTATATATTTATTTTATTTTATTATTTTATTTTATTTTATTATTTTATTTTATATTTTATTTTATTATTTTATTTTATTATTTATTTTATTTTATTATTTATTTTATATAGATATATCTATCTATCTATCTATCTATCTATATATATGCTCTTTGCTAATTTTAGAGTCTTAAGTTCTTAGAGGCAATTACGACACTTCGCAACTACCTTCCCCTTAGGCATCAACTTTAAGTGACAAGAAACCTGAGCTCAAGTATTACACAAAGAATCTGATCCGTACCTGCCGCCATGTGCGTGCTAGTATAGTATATAGTTTATTACACAAAAAGTTATGATACGTGTATGTCATAATCCTGACAACTTGACAGTCAGCCCAATGCCATATGTCTTAACCCCTTAAGGACTCGGCCCATTTTGGCCTTAAGGACTCAGACAATTTTAATTTTTACGTTTTTCATTTTTTCCTCCTCGCCTTATAAAAATCATAACTCTTTTATATTTTCATCCACAGACTAGTATGAGGGCTTGTTTTTTGCGCAACCAGTTGTCCTTTGTAATGACATCACTTATTATATCATAAAATGTATGGCGCAACCAAAAAACACTATTTTTGTGGGGAAATTAAAACGAAAAACGCAATTTTGCTAATTTTGGAAGGTTTCGTTTTCACGCCGTACAATTTACGGTAAAAATGACATGTGTTCTTTATTCTGAGGGTCAATACGATTAAAATGATACCCATTATTACATACTTTTCTATTATTTTTGTGCTTAAAAAAAAATCACAAACTTTTTAACCAAATTAGTGCGTTTACAATCCCTTTATTTTGATGACCTATAACTTTTTCATTTTTCCGTATAAGTGACGGTATGAGGGCTCATTTTTTGCGCCATGATCTGTAATTTTTTTTGATACCACATTTGCATATAAAAAACGTAATAAATTTATATTTTTTTTTATAAAATGTATTAAAAAAGTAGCAATTTTGGACTTTTTTTTTACGTTCACGCCGTTCACCGTACGGGATCATTAACATTTTAATTTTAAAAGTTCGGACATTTACGCACGTGGCGATACCAAATATGTCTATAAAATTAATTTTTTTTACGCTTTTTGGGGGTAAAATAGGAAAAAAATGACGTTTTATTGGGGGAGGGGATTTTTTACTTTTACATTTTTTTTTTTTACACTTGAATAGTCCCCATAGGGGACTATTCATAGCAATACCATGATTTCTAAGACTGATCTATTCTATGTATAGGACATAGAACAGATCAGTGTTATCGGTCATCTTCTGCTCTGGTCTGCTCGATCTCAGACAAGAGCAGGAGACGCCGGGAGGAGGAAGGAGAGGGGACCTCCGTGCGGCGTTCTGAATGATCGGATCCCCGCAGCAGCGCTGCGGGCGATCAGATCATTCATTGAAATCGCGTACTGCCGCAGATGCCGGCATCTGAGGGGTTAATGGCGGACAGCCGCAAGATCGCGGGCGTCGGCCATTGCCGGCGGGTCCCTGGTTGCGATCAGGGTTATGTACAGGTTATGTACTGCGATCGGGTTATGTACAGGACGTAAATGTACGTCCTGGTGCGTTAAGTACCACCGCACCAGGACACACATTTACGTCCTGCGTCCTTAAGGGGTTAATAGGGCACATGCCAGTCATATGGGATGTTACATAGTTACATAGTTAGTATGGTTGAAAAAAGAAATACGTCCATCAAGTCCAACCAGGGGATTGAAGGGAAGGGTGTAAGGGGATAAGGGAAAGGGATGTAGTTTTATAATTCTGCATAAGCATTAATGTTATTTTGTTCCAGGAATGTATCTAACCCTGTTTTAAAGCTGTTAATTGTTCCTGCTGTGACCAGTTCCTGAGGTAGACCGTTCCATAAATTCACAGTCCTCACGGTAAAGAAGGCGTGTTGCCCCTTTAGACTAAAGTCTTGCTGTAGACCTCCCACCATTAACTAGAAATTATATCTTTAATGCCTCATTCACACTATAGAATCCTCTCGGATGTTCGACGGCAGAAATTCTGGAAACCAGACTTTTTTTTTATTCTTTTGGTGGAAAACGCTTACAAATGTATTGCTGGTAAAGCAATGGGAGGCTGCTGCACTGTATTTTCCGCAGAGTACATAGTGTGAATGGGCTCTAATAAAGGGAGACACAAGCTATGTTCACACCAAATTCCACAGACTGGGCACTGACACAATGGTCCTTATTTACTAAGTCTTGTGTAGGTTTCTATGTGGGTTTTAATTCCCTACAATTTGTTTTTCCACGGTATTTACTAAGATTTCCCTAAATTTATTTATTTACTTTTTATTTTTTTTACACATGTTCTGATCTGTCTGGTTTTCCTCAGCTTAAATCCACCACATTTTCTGTAGAAACCTTAGTAAATATGTTGGGTTTTTGTGAAAATGTCGGGAACACGACCCTTTTTGGCGGCCACACCCCTTTTCAGGTTCTCTCGGTAAAATGGGGAGTTAGTCAGGTTTTTTTCAATTCTGGCGCAAATTCTGGCACAGACAGAATTTCTGGTGCAACGCCAGAATCTGGCTCACAACCAGACAAGACATTTCGGGGTTTGAAATAGTAAATGAAAGCCAATATGTCGGCCCTAGGACCACACAGGAATACACTGTCTCATAGAATTATGCATTCCGCGTGGAGTTCGCAGAAAGAATCAACATGTTTTTTTTTTCTGCCAACACAGAAATCTGAATTTTCGTGCCAGAAACATCTGGAGCGGAAATTCCGCCGTGTGCACAGCAGAATCCCATTGAATAAATATCCGTATGGAATTCTGCAGTGTGAAAACCGCAGAACCCGGCCATACACAACTTTCCCTTTGAATCAGCTGAACATTAGGTTAAGTAGCATCCACTTTCTGCAAATTTTTGGGATACATGCTTTTGATAAATTTTTCGGAGGCAAAATGGCCAAAATATCATTTATTTAATTTAAAGTAGAATTTACCCCTTTTTTTCCCCCAACGTGCGGGCCTTCACCATGCGGAATAAATACCATTATCGTTTCATACCTCACAGGCTTCTGTTCTTGGCAGACTAGAGCTGGGCGGTATGACCAAATATGGGTATCACGGTATTTTTTAACTTAAGGCGGTTCCACGGTATATAACAGCATTTCCCCCCCCCCCCCCCCCCCCCCCCCCCAAATCATGTGACCCGCGAGCACTGTTTTGCTTCTCTCCCCCCCCCAAATTATCAGCCCAGCGCTGTGCTGTCCCCATCGGGGTACTAACATGACACCCGCAAGTGCTGCCCTCCTTGTCCTTCTGTTTGTTGAGGGCCGCCGGCGCTGGAACTCTATACTGTACGCTGTATCCCTATGCCCGGGCTGCAAAAGATAAACAAAAGAAACTAACACACCTTCCTACGTCAGCCTCACCCTCTTCCTGGGGATGGGAACGTCGGAGAGCCGTCAGCCTATCACCGGCCGCAGCGATTTTCTGCCTCGGCCGGTGATAGGCTGAGCCCACTGTCATGTAAGAAGCCGGCTTGTTACATGACAGTGGCCTCAACCTATCACCGGCCAAGGCAGAACATCGCTGCGGCCTGTGACGGTTCTCCGACGTTCCCATCCCCAGGAAGCAGGTCCGGACCATAAGCTCCGGGGACATCACAATGCTGGGCTGATAATTGGGGGGGGGGGGGGGTAGAACACCACTCGCGGGTCACATATGATTATTCGTTCCCCGATGTGGGGACAGCGCAGCGCTGGGTTGATAATTCATTCCCGAGGGGGAGGGGCCCAACCGGTATTGCGGTATGTGAAAAATTCATATCGAGCAGCACAAAAATTTAGGTGTTTGGTATGAACTGGTATACCGCCCAGCACTATGGCAGGCAGGAGGCCATCATCTGGTCTCCTGTTGTCATGGCAACCATCGGGACCCTGCAGTTGCATCGCTGGGTTGCCGATGGGGGATAGTGGGGGGAACCTCCCAGCAGGAAGTAGCTAGGAACCTACCCGCAGATAGGACAAATGCATACGTTGTGCGGAGGGAAGGGGTTAATGGAGCAGAGCTGAGAAGAATGTCAATGGCAGTAAAATATGACTTCATAGGTGATGACATACAAGTATCACGTCTATATCTCCCAGATATAGAGATGAGATTCTAAGCCCCACTATACGGCGGCGCTGTGAAATATTCTGGCGCTATACAAATACGGAGTGATAATAGATAGAGGTGATAAGGGAAAGATGGTGAACAGAGACACTGGACGTGCGGAAGGCTGCCAGAGGCCATTCTTTCCCGACTCAGGAATGTAAGGATACATCTAACACCTGCAGGTGACATCATGTACGGAGCCCGACCATGACCGCAAAACTACAACTCCCAGCATGGGTATGCTGGTAGTTGTAGTTTTGCAACAGCTGGAGGCACCTGCTTGGAAAACACTGCCTTACACAGATGGCCGTAACGCAGGCACAGCATCACCAAATCCAGTGCAAATGGATGGGATATACACCCTTCACATACAACGTATCGTAACGTAACCAGATATTAACCACCATGGGGAATTTACCCACCACGCTGTAAATTCTGCGCAGAGGAGCCCGGAATGAGAATAGGGCCAATCCTCATAGCTTGATGTAATGTTTGCCTCAGATTCTGTTGCACTCTCTTAGTAAAAATACACATAGGCCAGGGCCAGGTACAGACTGCGTAAAATTCGGGTGTGTATTTAACCCCTTAACGACGCAGGACGTATATTTACGTCCTGCGCCGGCTCCCGCGATATGAAGCGGGATCGCGCCGCGATCCTGCATCATATCGCGTCGGTCCCGGCGCTCATCAACGGCCGGGACCCGCGGCTAATACCACACATTGCCGATCGCGGCGATGTGCGGTATTAACCCTTTAGAAGCGGCGGTCAAAACTGACCGCCGCTTCTAAAGTGAAACTGAAAGTGACCCGGCTGCTCAGTCGGGCTGTACGGGACCGCCGCGGTGAAATCGCGGCGTCCCGAACAGCTGACCGGACACCGGGAGGGCCCTTACCTGCCTCCTTGGTGTCCGATCGACGAATGACTGCTCCGTGCCTGAGATCCAGGCAGGAGCAGTCAAGCGCCGATAATGCTGATCAGAGCCGTGTTAATACACGCCTGTGATCAGGATGTGAGATCAGTGTGTGCAGTGTTATAGGTCTCTATGGGATAACAATGATCAGTGTGTGCAGTGTTATAGGTCCCATAGGGACCTATAACACTGCAAAAAAAAAAAAAAAAAAAAAGTAAAAAAAAAGTGTTAATAAAGGTCATTTAACCCCTTCCCTAATAAAAGTTTGAATCACCCCCCTTTTCCCATAAAAAAAATAAAACAGTGTAAAAAAAAATAAATAAACATATGTGGTATCGCCGCGTGCGTAAATGTCCGAACTATAAAAATATATCATTAATTAAACCGCACGGTCAATGGCGTACGCGCAAAAAAATTCAAAAGCATATTTTGGTCACTTTTTATACCATTAAAAAAATGAATAAGTGATCAAAAAGTCCGATCAAAACAAAAATCATACCGATAAAAACTTCAGATCACGGCGCAAAAAATGAGTCCTCATACCGCCCTGTACGTGGAAAAATAAAAAAGTTATAGGGGTCAGAAGATGACATTTTTTAAACGTATACATTTTCCTGCATGTAGTTATGATTTTTTCCAGAAGTCCGACAAAATCAAACCTATATAAGTAGGGTATCATTTTAACCGTATGGACCTACAGAATAATGATAAGGTGTAATTTTTACCGAAATATGCACTGCGTAGAAACGGAAGCCCCCAAAAGTTACAAAATGGCGTTTTTTTTCTCGATTTTGTCGCACAATGATTCCGTTTCGCCGTGCATTTTTGGGTAAAATGACTAATGTCACTGCAAAGTAGAATTGGCGACGCAAAAAATAAGCCATAATATGGATTTTTAGGTGGAAAATTGAAAGGGTTATGATTTTTAAAAGGTAAGGAGGAAAAAACGAAAGTGCAAAAAGGAAAAACCCTGAGTCCTTAAGGGGTTAATTTTATGTGCGATTTTTCGGCTGTAACTCTGGGGAAAAACAACACTACAAATCACAGCCTCTGCTTTATGATTGCTGCGAGTCCATAGCAACCAGTCAGATCCCAGTCACTATAGTCAGTGGGGCTAGCTTTAACAGGGGTACTCCACTGCCCCAGCATTCAGAACATTTTGTTCCAAACACTGGGTGCAGGCTGAGGGGGTGGTAACTTCACGCCACCTCAATACACGCCGCCATGCCCACTCCCATAGACTTGCATAGAGGGCATAAAGGGCATGGTGTGACGTCACGTGGGGTGTGGCCGTGATATCATGACCCCCGCAGCCCACACCCAGCGTTCAGAACAAAAATGTCCCGAATGCTGGAACGGTGGAGTACCCCTTTAGGAATTCAAATAATACAGACAAATGAGAGGTTTTTATAGCAACTATTTACCCCAACAAACCAATGAAATTTTCAAATGGGGTTGGTTGCTATGGAAAATTCCTGAGTGTTTTACCTGAATCTTAGTAAAATCTTTTTGCCCAAAGCAACCAGCACCCCCCATCTTTCTGTGACTAGGTACTTCATAACGAAAATAAAAGCAGGAAGCTGACTGGTTGCTATGGGGATAGGCCCGAAGCATCCTCACAGAATGAGAACAAAATGTCCACATTTAAGGGTGCGTTCACACTGATTTTGTCCCCATTTCTATTACAGTACATTCAATTTACATAGTACACTATTGTATACACAAAAAAAATGTAAGTTAACAGCAACTGCATTCGTTCTTTTCCAAAAATAGGTATACGCAAAATGGAAACAAAATTATACATTTTTATTATTATTATTTTACATATGAATACATTTTCTTTGTACTTTTAGCTGGAATGCGCCATTTTTTGCTTGTCTCGTACTGATTTATCCCCCTCACGGTGTCCACCGTGTTGTTTACCTCAGTGTTTTCCTTCCTCCTACAACGACCCATAGATCAGTGTGATGTAGGAAGCGGAGCTGTGGCCTCGGCCATCTAACATGTCATTGTGGTGTGTATTTTTACTAACGTAACCACAGAGTAACCAGAAAATTACAGGGCTGCCATCTTCACATGGGACCTCAGTATATGTTTAGTCATGGCTCCCACTCCCAAACCACGGCCTTCCCTCCCCCCCACACCATTAGACGTTGACCTAATAGCCAGTGTCATCCGGAATAGGCTAAAACTGTTCTCAGATAATAAGTTATTCCCCTGGCTGGGCCGCAGAGCCCTGTGTACAAGACAGAAAAACTCCCTTCCTTCCTATTACAGTTTCCATTCTTTGCCGCATCCCAAACAATTGCAATGAATGTCTGTACCCGGCACAGGGTGCCAGTCTTCTGTCGACACAGGATCCATCAATACGGGCTGGAGGTCTAAGGAGACTTAAGACACAAACCCAGGGTACAGATGGAGGCCACAGGGACCTCATATGTCCATAATAGAACAGTACTGAGGACCTAGTAATAAATAGTAATATAATAATACAACCAAAACAGACATATGGATGACGATTAGAAGGTGGGCAGTACACGACCACCCCCCCCCCCCCCATGTGTGCTTTGCGCAGCTTCTCTACCAACACCCCCCCACCAAAGAATTATCAGCTGCGCTGTCCCCACATCATGTCACCCGCAAGCGCTCCTCTGTTCATCCTCCTATGCGTTGTGGGCCGCCGGCACTAGAAATCTGTAATGTACTACAAATAATGTTTCCCGGGCTGCAAAAATAAACAAAATAAACTTTAACTACCCTGCCTACGTTCCCCCATTGCTCTGGTACAGTCTTCACTGTCCTGCGCTGCGGTCCTCTTGCTGTTTCCTTGGGACGGGAAAGTCACAGAGCTGCCAGCCTATCATCGGCCAGGGTGGGACATCGCTGCGGCCGGTGATAGGCTGACTGCTCTGTGACGTTCCCATCCCCAGGACCGCAGCGGAGGGACCATGAGGCCGGTAACAAGGAACATCGGAAGGTGAGAGTTTATTTTGTTTATTTTTGCAGCCTGGGCAACGTTATTTGTAGTACAGTTCAGATTTCTAGTGCCAGCGGCCCGCAACTCATAGGAGGATGAGCAGAGGAGTGCTTGCAGGTGACATGAAGTGGGGACAGCGCAGCTGATTATTCATTGGGGGGGGGGGGGGCGGAAGAAAAGCAGAACAGCAGGTCACATGTGATTAGTTCCCTGATGTGGGGACAGGGCGCTGCGGCGGATAATTCACTCATTCGATGGGAGAGGGGCACAACCGGTATTGCGGTATGGGGAAAATTTATATCCAGCACTAGTGTGTAGCGTAATTTTGTCTGGTATAAATGTCGGGGACCATGCCAGAAACGCAGTTTAGTCAAAAGGGTACATCATTAGCTACCAAAGAACAATGCATTGTGGGAGTTCAGATGACCCCTATACATAGAGATTCACATATAGAGTCACATAGGGCACTATTGAACATAGGGTCGGTCGTACTTTGGGTTTCAGTCTTTTTCCCTACCATGTTAAAAACACACACATAAATGGTGACAAAGTCCTGACCCTGAAAAGTGACAACACAAAGTTTTGACTTCCACAAACACATATCTTCACGTATGGATTAAGCAAAGCAGACGTTCATGTCGGCCGAGGCAGAATTCCTCTACTACCCAGCGCCTGAATAATAAAAGGACGTGATGCTGGGTGACAGCAGCGCTCCCAGGGTAAACAGACAAGTCGTGAATGGGACGCATGGGCCAGAACCCTCCTGTGCGCACAATGATCCCCCCCAGCCGCTGCCTCTCATGACTGCTGACTGTCCGCTTACATTCAACCACTACTATTCCAGAAATGGCTTCAAAATAATTCTGCTTTGTGTCAGTGTTTTTAAAACAGCACAAAAAATAAAAGGTTTAAAAAAAAAAAACAATGAAACAGTATCCCTTACCAGCACATAATGAAGGCTGCAGTCATTGTCCAGTATAGCTTCAGATCATAGCAGTAACCTCTATGAAGAAACCTGCATCGCACGGTGCCCTTAACAGAGCCACGTACGAACTTAACGCCAACACGTTCGTCATATTTATTTCTTTTTTTTACTTGTCGCCTAAAAGAGGGAGCTCAATATTTGATGACTGGACGACATCATTAGGATGGATGTGATGGAGGGTATCACTGCTTGGACCCCCCCCCCTTTAAACTTTTATAGGAGTGCTCTCATAGGGGATAACTAGCGAATTGATGGGGCCCGACTACTGGGAGGCTTTGGCAATGTTGGGAAGGCCCAAAGATAATGAATGAAGTGACGGCATTCGCATTGCGCTCCATTAGTTCAGGGCTACAATTTCACTGCATTTTCAGGATTGATAGTTGGTCCCAGTGGTTGGACCACCAGAGATCACTTTGTTATTTAGCCTGCAGTATAAAGTTGACAATATATTATAAATAAAAAAGGTGCTGCTAACTATTTTTTGGGATAACGTATGTGTTCATAAAAAACATTGAGCTTTTCTTTTTAACCCTACTATGGGACTTAGCCATGTTACCATTCCTATACTACATTCCAATATACTTTATACATCTGTATGTGTTTTAGCATCCGTATGACCGCCGCAAGTCCAAGCCTGACCACAGGTCTGATGGCCGTAACTGACAGCTGTCAGGGCTGGGCAGTATGACCAAGTATGTGTATCACTGTATTTTTGTAACCTATGGCGGTTCCACGGTATATAATGGTATTCCCCCCCCCAAAAAAAGTATTATTAGCCTAGCAAGAGCTGCCCTCCTCCTCCTCCAGTTTGTTGTGGGCCGCTGGTGCTGACACTCTATAGCTGTATCCCAATGCCCGGGCTGCAAAAGGTAAACAAAATAAACTTTAACGCATGTTCCTACATCGGCCTTATGCTCTTCCTGGGGACGTGAACGTCGGAGAGCCGTCAGCCTATCACCGTCCGCAGCGATGTTCAGCCTCGGCCGGTGATAGGCTGAGCCCACTGTCATGTAAGAAGCCATGACTAAGAGCAACAGCTCGAAACGCGTCTGCGTTTACTCCTGACTTTAGAGTGACATGTCACTTGCCGCCTGCCATGGCATTCCCCTTTTTTAATGTGTATGATTAGAAGTTAAGTTTAAGGATTTCTGCTATTCACCAGGAGCTGGATTTTTTTTCCCCTTGATTTTTTTCTTCAAGAAGCCGGCTTCTTACATGACCGTGCACTCAACCTATCACCGGCCGAGGCGGCACATCGCTGCGGCCGGTGATAAGCTGACGGCTGTCCGACGTTCCATTCCCTAGGAAGCAATTCTGGACCAACAGGGAAGGGGAGTTAAAGGGGTAGTCCAGTGGTGAAAAACTTATCCCCTATCCTAAGGATAGGGGATAAGTTTGAGATCGCGGGGGGTCCGACCGCTGGGGCCCCCTGCGATCTCTCTGTACGGGGCCCCGGCTCTCCGCCGAGATAGCGGGTGTCGACCCCCGCACGAGGCGGCGGCCGACACGCCCCCTCAATACATCTCTATGGCAGAGCCGGAGATTGCCGAAGGCAGCGCTTCGGCTCTGCCATAGAGTTGTATTGAGGGGGCGTGTCGGCCGCCGCCTCGTGCGGAGGTCGACACGCCCCCTTCCCGCGGGCTGTCGGGGCTCCGTACAGGAGATCGCAGGGGGTCCCAGCGGTCGGACCCCCCGCGATCTGCAACTTATCCCCTATCCTTAGAATAGGGGATAAGTTGTTCACCACTGAATCACCACTGGACTACTCCTTTAAAGTTTATTATGTTTACCTTTTGCAGCCCGGGCATAGGGATATAGCTATAGTGTCAGCGCCGGCGGCCCACAACAAGGAGGATGAGGAGGGCAGCGCTTGCAGGTGAAGTGAGTAGTACCCCGATGGGGACAGCGCAGCACTGGGCTGATAATTTTTGGGGGGGGGGGGCAGCGCTCGCGGGTCACATAAGATTAGTGCCTCGATGGGGAAAAATTCATATCGTGCAGAACAAAAATTTCGGTATTCGGTATGAACCGGTATACCGCCCAGCCCTGTTTCACTGGTCATACAGGTGCAAAAATGCGTCTGTATTACCTGTGTGTATAGGGCTCAGTCACTAGCGATGGCTCATGTCCGTGGCAGGCCTAGCGCAGCCATTGTTCGGCCCCTAGCTGCCATAGGAACCGATCTGAACTCAGTCACAGCATCATGAGGCCACTGAAGTGGTGACAGGGGGGGTTGCCCTTTAGGCACATAAGTTGTAAATGCTGGAATCTGAGTGATACAGTTGAAGTGATCGTCTTTCCAAAGCCACCATTAGAGCTGATCACTGGACATCTATGTACAGCTCTGCCCTACCAAGCACAGTATATGGGCATCTTCTAGGTATGTAATGCCAGTACTGGCATCATGAACGTTCCTATGAATTGGTTGTCTAAGCTACAGTTGTTATTTGAGCTAAAAAACAATAGTCTCTGCAGTTTTTTCCTGTCCATGAATTGTCGGCATCAGCAAGAGACGAGGATCTCAGCGCCAATAATTAGCAGCGGCGTAACATGAAACCGTCAATTATAACCTACAACCCCCCCACCCCCGCATACCCGTAACCTACAAACAGCGCTGCTTAACTGCAGACCTACAACACGGGACACAGGTTCTTTCAACAAATGTATAGAAACACAATACAAATTTTTGCTCCAACCTAATATCAAGCTGGAAGCAATCTTCCAATACAATCCGCAAGATCCTAAAGTCCTGGTGATGTCCTGTAAATATAGTCAGCACCTCTAATACAAGTGGTCACCAGTGGCAGCAGAGCCTGTAGCTGGACAGCCACCTACACCCATGTCTGATGCTTGCAGAAATACCTTAAAGGAGAACGGTCATCCTGTTCACTGACACTAAACCCAATGGGTTATTGTGCGGGGAGTCCAACGAGGGGTCACTTACTAATAGGGATGTAAGGAAAAATCGATTCGCGCGATTATCGCGATTTTTTGTTCCGCGATACTGAATCGATTTTAAAATTCTGAGAATCGATTTTTTTATAAATTATTATAATTAACATTTACTGTATTTCACTCACTGAGTCACAGTCCTATTAGTCTGTCTTATTTTTTTTTATAAACACTTAAACTCCTGACCACTAGTTGGCAGTGTACCTGTTATCAGCTCTGTCCCACTCGCAGGCTGCTACCGCGAGACTACAGACTCAGAACAAACAGGAAGGAGAACGTACGCACTCACAGGACAACTCTCGCGGGACCTTGTTCTTTCTCAGCTAGAATAAGTTTTCCCAAGCTTTTAATAGGGAATATCGCGATATATCGTGATATATCGCCAACATGACCGTATCGCGATATATTGCGATATATCGAATCGCCACCCTGGTATCGCGATTCGAATCGCCAAATTATTGGCGATTCACACCCCTACTTACTAACATACATACCTTAGGTCCGGAGTAATGTCCCACCGATGATCTTCTTCTGTCTAGGACATGGAGACCAGCGCTAATGAATATGCAAATACAGCTGACGGGGCCCGCATCCAGCGCGCAATTCAGTGAAGATGGAAAAGGATCTTCGGTGCAACATTACTCCAGACCTAAGGCTGGGTTCACACTACGTTTTGTACTTACGGTTCCCGTATACGGCTGGGAGTAGGGGGGCGGGGCTTAATCGCGGCACCCGCACTCAGCCGTATACGAGAACCATATTTAATGCATGTCTATGAGCCGACCGGAGTGAACCGCAGTCTCCGGTCGGCTGCGTTTTCGGCCGTATGCGGTTTCCTGACCGTTGGCAAAAACGCGGTCGACCACGTTTTTGCCTGCGGTCGGGAAACCGCATACGGCCGAAAACGCAGCCGACCGGAGGCTGCGGTTCACTCCAGTCTGCTCATAGACATGCATTAAATACGGTTTCCGTATATGGCGATTACGCCCCGCCCCCCCTCCTCCCAGCCATATATGGGAACCGCAAGTACAAAACGTAGTGTGAACCTAGCCTAAGGCACATGTGTTAGGCTGCATTCACACCACGTTTTTGCAATACAGTTCCCGTATCAGGTTTTTGATGAACTGATTCCTCAAAACCGGACTAAACTGTATCAAAACGTGTGTACAAGTTTTAATCCGTACATGGTTGAAAACTGTATACGGTTTGAAAAATGATGTTTTCACTCATTATGAATAAAACTTCACTTGTTTAATTGAAATTCCAAGAAAAGCACTGTGCAAAGTCAAAAACCATATGGTGCAAACCGGATGGAACCGTACGCACATATGGTGCTGTATGGTTCCCATTGACTCCCATGTCAAAAAAATAAATAAATACGGTTTAATACAGTTTTTCACCCAGACCAAAAACCGTGGTAGGCTACGGTTTTGGGTACGGGGAAAAAAAAAAAAAAAAGACACGCCCCCTCCCATAGACATGAATGGAGGGGCGTGGTGTAACTAAGGGGCGTGGCCTTGACATCACAATAACAGGCTCCGAGCATTCTGATCAAAATGTTAAGAACGCTGGAGCACAGGAGTACCCCTTTAAGTGTGACCATAATACACAACTATAAAAGGGAAACGCACCTCAAGTACATACAGATATGAGCACTACGTATTCGTCCTGAATGCACAGTACAACTTCTTAGCTGTACACAGGAAGTAATAAGGGTCCACTGTGGTAAATAAGAATTTTTCCTGGTTTCACATGAAAGTCATAGTCCCACTTAAAGAACAACAAAAATAATAATATTTCAACTCACCACTGTATGATGTAGAAGAATGGAGCTCTGTAATGGTTCGGAGAGCAGGGCAGGTAAACAGCGGGCCGGGTCCCGGAAACAGACTTGGCAAAAAAGCAGGGGCCTCCAGCTGCTACAAAATCAGGAAGGTAGATAGTTAAAACTTCACACTTTTTGTAGCATTTCAAACCAGAGGATATCCATATTGAATAAAAATGTATAGGAGAACCGACGTGTTTCGAGCCAACACTGGCTCTTAGTCGTGGCTAAGAGTCAGTGTCGGCTCGAAACACGTCAGTTCTCCTATACATTTTTATTCAATATGGATATCCTCTGGTTTTGTGAAGTTTTAACTGTCTACCTTCCTGATTTTGGAGCAGCTGGAGGCCCCTGCTTTTTTGCCATAGTCCCACTTATGCACAGTGCCACTTCTCCAGCGACCGTAATACAGAATTTCCCTACAGTATGTATGAAAAGTGCTAAGTGAGTGATCATCACTACCTACATAAAAGTGCCAAAACACCTAATAGGAAGGCCAGTCTAACTTTTTGTTGGGTTTGGCCAACTACCTGATGTGTGTCATATCTGAAGGCCAAAGAAGTACCAGCTACTGAGTGTGCATGTGTATATGGGGGGCAGGAAAAACAGCTGTCGACTGACAGTACGTGTATGGAAGGTCCGGGGGCACAGCTGTAGGCCGAGCAGAGCACGTATGTGGGAATCTGAATAACCAAAAAGGTATACGTGCACCTTTAGCCCATAACAAGAGATGCACAAGAACTAGGTCCTGTTCCTTAACCCCTTAAGGACTCAGCCCATTTTTGCCTTAAGGACTCAGACAATTTAATTTTTACGTTTTCATTTTTTCCTCCTCGCCTTCTAAAAATCATAACTCTTTTATATTTTCATCCACAGACTAGTATGAGGGCTTGTTTTTTGCGCGACCAGTTGTCCTTTGTAATGACATAACTCATTATATCATAAAATGTATGGCGCAACCAAAAAACACTATTTTTGTGGGGAAATTAAAAAGAAAAACGCAATTTTGCTAATTTTGGAAGGTTTCGTTTTCACGCCGTACAATTTACGGTAAAAATGATGTGTGTTCTTTACTCTGAGGGTCAATACGATTAAAATGATACCCATTATTACATCCTTTTATATTATTGTTGTGCTTAAAAAAAATCACAAACTTTTTAACCAAATTAGTAAGTTTATAATCCCTTTATTTTGATGACCTCTAACTTTTTTATTTTTCCGTATAAGCGGCGGTATGAGGGCTCATTTTTTGCGCCATGATCTGTACTTTTTTTTGATACCACATTTACATATAAAAAACTTACATTTTATTAAAAAAAAAATTATAAAAAAATTTATTAAAAAAGTAGCAATTTTGGACTTTTATTTTTTTTACGTTCACGCCGTTCACTGTACGGGATCATTAACATTTTATTTTAATAGTTCGGACATTTACGCACACGGCGATACCAAATGTCTATTAAATTAATTTTTTACGCTTTTTAGTGGTAAAATAGGAAAAAACGGACGTTTTACTTTTTTATTGGGGGAGGGGATTTTTCACCTTTTTTTTACTTTTACATTTTTTTTTTTTTTTTTTTACACTTGAATAGTCCCCATAGGGGACTATTCATAGCAATACCATGATTGCTAATACTGATCTGTTCTATGTATAGGACATAGAACAGATCAGTGTTATCGGTCATCTTCTGCTCTGGTCTGCTCGATCACAGACCAGAGCAGGAGACGCCGGGAGCCGGAAGCAGGAAGGAGAGGGGACCTCCGTGCAGCTTTCTGAATGATCGGATACCTGCAGCAGCGCTGCGGGCGATCCGATCATTCATTGAAATCGCGCACTGCCGCAGATGCCGGGATCTGTATTGATCCCGGCACCTGAGGGGTTAATGGCGGACGCCCGCGAGATCGCGGGCATCGGCCATTGCCAGCGGGTCCCTGGCTGCGATCAGCAGCCGGGATCAGCCGAGCATGACACGGGCATCGCTCCGATGCCCGCGGTGATGCACAGGACGTAAATGTACGTCCTGGTGCATTAAGTACCACCGCACCAGGACGTACATTTACGTCCTGCGTCCTTAAGGGGTTAAAGGGGTACTCTGGTGGAATTTTATTTTTATTTTTTTTAAATCACCTGGTGCCAGAAAGTTAAACCAGATTTGTAAATAACTCCTATTAAAAAATCTTTACCCTTCCAGTACTTTTTAGCAGCTGTATGCTACAGAGGAAATTCTTTTCTTTTTGATTTTCTTTGTCTTGTCCACAGTGCTCTCTGCTGACACCTCTGTCCGTGTCCGGAACTGTCCAGAGCAGGATGGGTTTGCTATGGGGATTTTCTCCCGCTCTGGACAGTTCCTGACACGGACAGAGGTGTCAGCAGAGAGCACTGAGGACAAGACAAAAAATAAATTCAAAAAGAGAAGAATTTCCTCTGTAGCATACAGCTGCTAAAAAGTACTGGAAGGGTAAAGATTTTTTTATAGAAGTAATTTACAAATCTGTTTAACTTTCTGGCACCAGTTGATTTTAAAAAAATTTATAAAAAAAAATGTTTTCTACCGGAGTACCCCTTTAAGTAAGGCTCCCTTACTCCCAGGCTCTTTATGTGTGGCCTCCCGCACAGTACCACTTCTTTATTATGCACCAAATTCTAATCCGAGTATCTCTTCTTGTTTATCCTCCATGATTTATACCAAGAGAAATGAATGGGCTTTTGACGGTGAACGAGAGAGCGAGACCCGGGACCTAGTAACGCTCCTGGTTACACCATAGGAGACTGAATACACAACAGTCCATACATTACATTGACTCTTTATAGAATCCCTGGCAAAATCAGCTCTTGGAATTTTTCTCCTCCAACAAAACGCGTTGCGCATTTTAATAGCCGAAAGGGCGGGCATCTATTGTGGCTGACAGATCGCCTCCTTGTAAAGCTGCTCTCCGATACATCCTCCCCGTCTCCTCCATGGAAGCCTCGGTATTAACCTTCTGCTATTTTGTGAACTGAGGCTATGGCTCTAATGCTCGAGTGGTACTACTACTCCCAGCAGGGCAAGAAACACTGAGCAAAACCTTAATGGTCTATTCACACGTATAGTATTCTGGGCAGATTTGACGCGCAGGATTTTCTGCTGCAGATTTCAGTGTAAACTGAACACAGCTTGAAATCCTGCGCAGAATACTGTACGTGTGAATAGACCCTAATGGGATTTGATGTCATTACAACATAATCATTTTAGGACGAAAAGGTCTGCAGGTTTCTGATGTACTTTTTGAAGATCAGAGTTTTCTGCCAGTAAAGGGGAGCATTTAATTTACAGTGACCCCCCCTGACCTACGATCATTTCAACATACGATGCTTTTGTATGTCGGGGCCATCGCATAAACGGCTATCCGGCAGCGCAGACTGCTTCAGCTGCCACCAGATAGCCATTTACGGTGCCCCATGTGGTCCGCTGACGATCACTTACCTGTCCTCGGGGCTCCGGCGCGTCCTCTTCGGGATCCCCTGCATGGTCGGCAGCGCTCTCCATCGTCGTCATCACGTCTCTGCGCACGCCGTCCCGTCATCCAATAGGAGCGGCGTGCGTAACGACATGATGGCGGCGACGGAGAGCGAGGATGCCGGGGAAGCAGAGGCCTTATCGGAGCGTCGGGGACACCCAGGGGACACGGCGACAGCGATGGACGGCGACATCCAGGGCAGCGGTGACGAGCGGTGACGGTCCGGAGCGGCAGGGACACGTGAGTATAACCTCCAATACCAGTGGTCTTCAACCTGCAGACCTTGCAAAACTACAACTCCCAGCATGCCCGGACAGCCGTTGGATGTCCGGGCATGCTGGGTGTTGTAGTTTTGCAACATCTGGAGGTCCGCAGGTTGTAGACCACTGTCCTATACTTTCCATTGCACGGATCCCTCAACATACGATGGTTTCAACAAACGATGGTCCATTTGGAACGGATTACCATCGTATGTTGAAGGACCACTGTGTTTATATTTTTATATATTTATACAAAATACTCTTGTAATGTCCCAGTACAGGATATACTCCTGTACTGCACTTAGGCCCTGTCAGGTTGAGTCCCTTATTGTCCTAGGGGTTCTCCTGCAGTGTCTCCCCCATAGTAGTAAGTCTAATGTTATGTATAGTGTTGTAAATATAATACATAATGTTACGTATAGGTATATAAAGTATAAAGGGCCTTTGGAGGTATCACCTGTTATGTTCACATGACGTGTTATGTTACCCAGAGAGCACCAGTTGACCACCTGACCTGCAGCTTGACCTATGGGCAAATTTTACCACAAGGTGTGTCCCCGAGCTGGAAAAGGTTGGCAAACAATGATCTAACAGCTGAGGTTCTCTATAAGTACCAAGGCAATACTTCTTAGACTGGGAAAGCTGTGTTCTGCTAGGGCTGTCTTATTCCCAGGTTTCTATTCAGCTATGGAAATAAACCAAAAATGGTGGAGTGGTGTTCTAACTGGGGTCAAATGGGATCCATCACGGTATCCGCCATTTTACTGGGAAAAATAGTGCTGTCTGTTGCGCTATGTTACAGGACATAATGGAATAAATAGATGTGTACAAGGACCTACATATCAGTAAGGATTGTCTAGATTGGATACAATTGTAACTAGGGATCGACCGATATTGATTTTTTAGAGCCGATACCAATAACCTGTGAACTTTCAGGCCGATCGCTTATACCGATATTCTGCCACCCGCTTCTCTCCCCCTGCTGTCCTGGGGTCCTGAGTCCAACCCCCGCCGCTGCCCTGTGGCGGCTTTTGCAGGGAGAGACACCGCCGCCGCCACCTGCTTCTCTCCCCCTGCCGGTCCTGAGTCCAACCACCGCCGCTTGCATCCCACTGCCTATCCTCTGGCCAGAGACCGCTGCCACCTGCTTCTCTCCCCCTGCCGGACCTGAGTCCAACCACCGCCGCTTGCCTCCCCCTGCCTATCCTCTGGCCAGAGACCGCCGCCACCTTCTTCTCTCCCCCTGCCGGACCTGAGTCCAACCACCGTCGCTTGCATCCCACTGCCTATCCTCTGGCCAGAGACCGCCGTCGCTGCCCCATTGCCTCCCCCATCCCCAGTTTTATAATTACCTGTTCCTGGGGTCAGCTTTACTTCTGGCTCCGGCGGCGCCCTGAGCCGTCACTGTGGGCCGGGCCACTGACGGTGACGTCCCGTTGAGGACGTCACTCGTCATTGCGCAGCGCACAGCAGAAGCGCAGGAAGTCGCAGAATCCAGAAGTAGCGCGGACTCCCGGAACAGGTAATTATAAAACCGGGGATGGGGGAGGCAATGGGGCAGCGACGGCGGTCTCTGGCCAGAGGATAGGCAGTGGGATGCAAGCGACGGTGGTTGGACTCAGGTCCGGCAGGGGGAGAGAAGAAGGTGGCGGCGGTCTCTGGCCAGAGGATAGGCAGGGGGAGGCAAGCGGCGGTGGTTGGACTCAGGTCCGGCAGGGGGAGAGAAGCAGGTGGCAGCGGTCTCTGGCCAGAGGATAGGCAGTGGGAAGCAAGCGGCGGTGGTTGGACTCAGGACAGGCAGGGGGAGAAATGCGGGCGGCGGTCTCTGGTCCCGCAAAAGCCACTGCAGTTCATCAATTTAAAGTGCCCGCATTATCGGCAAGGTAATTGCCGATACCGATAACTTAGAAAATCGTGAATATCGACCAAACCGATAATCGGTCGATCCCTAATTGTAACAACCCCTCAGCTGTTGCAAGGCCAGGTTCACATTCCAGAATGCTGGACGTATACTTGGTTTTAATTATATAAAAGATCAACCAATGCTGGCACCGGATGGGACACCAGATGCAGTAGACCTACCATCCTGCATCCAGTGTTCCCATCCAAGATGGTGCTTAGGAGAATTAGGTCTGCAAGAGGTTCTTAGGCTCTGGATGTAAACAGCGATGCTACTATTTATTGAAAGCAAGCAGAGATTGAAACAAAAGTATATAGGAAATAAAAATGTATACATATAAATAAATAAAATTATAAAAATCAAAACTTCTGTGGCCCTGGTTGGGGACATCTACAGGTATGGAGTCATAGACCGAGTGTGGGATAGGACGTGACAACCCTTGGGCCATCAGAACATATTCGATTTTTTCCAAATTTTTTGAGTCTTTTTTATTGTTTGTAATTCTGAACATCTACTATCTTGGTAATTATTTTTTTTTCTGGAAGGGATCACAGATACCCAAACACAGATAACATTATACTCAATGCCAGTCAGCTGCCAGCCTGGGCAAGAGCTTAGTAAAGGAGCATGTGACAAGGAAAATGGGTCTGTACATAAGTGTTTCCTAACCAGGGTGCCTCCAGCTGTTGCAAAACTACAATTCCCAGCATGCCCGGACAGCCGTTGGCTGTCCGGGCATGCTGGGAGTTGTAGTTTTGAAACAGCTGGAGGCACCCTGGTTGGGAAACATGCAAGTCCATCAGCTCTCCATTTATTTATCTTGTACTTAAAGCGTACCCGTGAGATCCAACAAAAAACATTTGAATATATCACTCAATACCTAATCCTGACCATGTACATCTAATTTTTATGTGTCTAGCACCTTTTTTACACTTTTAATTTAACTCACTAGTCTGAATTCCTCTCAAAGGGAGGGGGCGTGGCCTCACTGCAGGTCTCCGCCCCCTCCCTAGCATTAGCAAAACTACAACTCCCAGCTTGTCCTCACTGACAGTAGCGGGACACAAGCTGACAGGGGGAGGATTTTTCCTCCAGCTGTGAACCCTGCACTCAGCTGTCAATCAAGGAAATGTGTCCAAGATGCATGGACACAGCAGGACTAGTATGTGTCCAAGCCGACAGGGGGGGGGGGGGGGGCAGTTGTTTGACTGGCTTTTTCAGTATGAAATACTGAACATTTTCTAATGAGAGCAATTGCAACACCTATTGGTTTTGCATGCTTTACAACATATCAAATGTTTTTGAATCTGACAGTGCCCATTTAAAGGGGTACTCCTCCCCTGGCATCTTATCCCCTATCCAAAAGGATAGGGGATAAGATGTCAGATCGCCGCGGTCCCGCTGCTGGGGACCCCGGGGATCGCCACTGCGGCACCCCGCCATCATTACTGCGCAGAGCGAGTTCGCTCTGTGCGTAATGACGGGCGATACAGGGGCCGGAGCTGCGTGAGGTCATGGCTCCACCCCTCATGACATCACGGCCCGTCCCCTTAATGCAAGTCTATGGCAGGGGGTGTGATGTTAGCCACACCCCTCCCATAGACTTGTATTGATGGGGGCGTGCCGTGACGTCACGAGGGGAGGAGCCGTGACGTAACGATGCTCCGGCCCCTGTATCGCCCGTCATTACGTGCAGAGCGATCTCTCTCTGCGCAGTAATGATAGCGGGGTGCTGCAGCAGCGATCCCAGGGGTCCCCAGCAGCGGGACCGCGGCGATCTGACATCTTATCCCCTATCCTTTGGATAGGGGATAAGATGTCTAGGGGCGGAGTACCCCTTTAAGCTTTACAAACCACAACTGTCAACGAACGCCAACACCCAGGAGAGACCACTCGACAGTTGATGGAAGCGTCACCGCCAAATAGTAACAACTGTAGACAGTTTACACAGGGGACAATACGGCACGCCGCATTACCAGAGGTTTACACTTCAGAGACCACTTCCTCAAATTGGGATGAGGGTGGTGTAAAATGAGTGCATTTTAGTTCTGCAAAAAGAGGTGAAAATCCTGAAAAGACAAAAAACTGACAGACACAAAGCCACCAGGATGGCAGCTATGAGCTTAAAGGGGTACTCTGTCCTTAGACATCTTATATCTGATCGCAGGGGTACTGCCGATGGGGACCCCGCGATCTCTGCTGCGGCACCCCAGACGTACGGTGCATGGCACGCCATATATTTGCTTTGCAAAAGGTAAAATCCACCAAGAGTTTTGGATTTTGTTTCTGGAACATCTTAAACAGGTACTGCACCCCTAGACATCTTATCCCCTATCCAGGGCGTGATGTCACGAGGGGGCGGAGCTGTGACTCCATTGATACTCCGTCCCCTGTATCGCCAGTAATCAGCCACCGAGCGATCCTTGGAACAGGGGTGCTGCAAGAGAGATCTGACATCTTCTCCCCTATCCTTTGGTCAGGGTATAAGATGTCTAGGGGCGGAGTACCCCTTTAAGTAACGCTATATTTCCATACATCTGCTCAGTCAATAGAGAATAAAAATAAATAAAAGGAATGAAATCTGCAACAGAAGCCCCTGACCGCGTCCAAATCAGATATGAACTCAGCCCAAGGAATTGTCCAAATCTACATTAAAGTGTAACTCCAATGATGCTGCTGCTGTGGCGGCAGGATTATAGCTGTTTAAATCTTCTGACAACTCCATAGGCCCGAAACTAAAAAGGGATCAGGATTTGCCTGGAGTCCCATGCAAGTCTATGAAAGAAAAAAAAATAATCTGTATCCTGATCGCTGCAGCCTCCGGCTACAAATCTGGCGGCAGATTTAAGCAGATATCCTGCTGCCGGAGTGTGATCGGAGTTACGGGATGGCGGTGACACATCCCGCAAACGATAACGCAGGGACTATAATGGAGAACGCTGGGTTTCTGTTATGTCATCCAGCATATTTTCCTGGATTAAGCCGCTTGCATGCTGCGCTATTTTGTTCTGGATACCTGCCAGATTCTGAGGCTATAACATTGATGTGACCGGGGCCTAGATTAACCCATATAATACCATTGTGTCTAGTCGAGTGTGGCCTCCAGGCTATTACATTTTACCTGCACCGATACATTGTAGCAAATTAACAGGGCAGGAGAGAGAGATTGGTGTGGCTGCCGGACTAAATTCTGTCTTAATAAGGGCCCATGTACTTTGAGTAAGTTCAGCAAGGAATTTCCTCCGCGGATCCGCCCCACGCTTATTTTGAGCAGAATTGAGTCCAAATTAAGAGTCCAAATTAAGAGTCCAAATTAAGAGTCCAAATTAAGAGTCCAAATTAAGAGTCCAAATTAAGAGTCCAAATTAAGAGTCCAAATTAAGAGTCCAAATTAACGAATGGGATTTTCTTAAAAAAAAATAAAAAACTTTCGACGCAATCCGGATCGGTGTTGAAGTTCCGCTATGGTGCGCGCTGGCCAGCAGTATCTCATTGATCTCTGCTGAAAGCAGATTCTGCTTAGAATGGGCAATAACTGTAACAAACCCTCAGCTCTGAGAAGCACCATCTGAAACATCGGCTGTACGGACCGCTTTACATTCTGTAAAAAAAAAAAACCTCAGGATGTCTCAGGTGCATTATGGGTTGTGGTACAGAGAGCGCAGTCTCCGCTTCAGCGTCCGCCGCCTGGACAAGAATGTTCTCTGATTGTGTTCTATGATGTTCTATTGCCCATAGCAACCAGTTACCGGTATGGCGGAATACTTGCTATGGGCAACACCACATTCTACATTTCTTTACAGGATCATTGGTAATGGTCACTGGGGATTGTAGTCCGACAGGTTGCACTTCTATGCGTTTGCCATGGAGAAGCAGCACCCACGGGAACCTACATCTCTCGCAATGCCTCGCAGCGGGGACCGCAGGTTACTCAACTGCTGGAATGAAATTCTTACAACAGATAAATGCGGTGACTCAGTTGCAGCAGCGAACGCTTTATGACTCTTCTTCCTCATTATACCACAAAGCGATCGACTCTTCTTATCTACTCCCAAACGGAATCCATAGACAACAATGACTCTGGAATCCTGCGCCAAGAAATACGTAAATACCATCTTTATCAAGCCAACCGGATACCTGTGCCTTAGGGAGCCGAGACCCCAAGGTCTCCAAACTGCGGACCTCCAGCTGTTGCAAAACTATAACTCCCAGCATGCGTGCATGCTTGGAGTTGTAGTTTTGCAACAGCTGGAGGTCCACAGTTTGAAGACCACTGGCATAGACAGACTACCCAGTCCTTCACATTATGCCTTGTTCACACACACTGTAAAAATTGTTCGTTTCGGGGTAAATTACGACAAACTGTTTTTTTGTTTCAGCCATAAATGGAGTGTGAACATAGTCTGAGAGGCCTGGGAACATTTTACCATCAC
Source organism: Hyla sarda (assembly GCF_029499605.1). Taxonomy (NCBI): domain Eukaryota; kingdom Metazoa; phylum Chordata; class Amphibia; order Anura; family Hylidae; genus Hyla; species Hyla sarda. Next base: position 29,752,492 of record NC_079189.1, read on the forward strand.
ACAAGACCAAGAGACGCAATGTAATGGTCCCGTGATTTATGGAGATCTATAAAGAGAATATACATTTTTATTTTTTAGAATATATATAGCAAAATCATCTGGACTAATACGGCTACTCCTAACTAATCTCTATAATATATATATTAAGCAAAATCATCGGTAGTTGCAGTATCTTGTAGGGATCGAGCGATTATCGGTATGGCCGATAATCACGATTTTGGGCATTATCGGTATCGGCAATTACCTTGCCGATCAGCCGATAATGCCCGCCTCCCGCACCTCCCCCACCGCACCGCGAAAGCCACCCCCCCACCCCCCCGACCCACCGCGTCGCACCCGCCACCGTGATGCTGGGCGGTATACCGGTATGGATTTTTGCCCATACCGCTATACCGGTCGGGCCCCTCCCCCACCCTCCGAGTCAATAAAAAAAATTAAACTTACCCGTAATGGGGGTGGTCCGGCCATCCATCCTTCCTGTAGTGTCCGGGGGCGTTCCGGGTGGAGGGTGAACCGGTCCGGGCTGTCAATCTTCTCTGGCGGTCATCTTCTCCACTCCGGGCATGCTTCGGCCTAGTACGCTGCATAGACGCCGCTACGCCGTGACGTCAGGTGCGTCGCTGCGCACGGGCGTCACTGCGCAGTGGCGTCTATGCAGCGTAATAGGCCGGAGCCTGCCGGGAGTGGAGAAGATGACCGCCGGAGAAGAAGGACAGCCCAACCGGTTCACTATTCACCCGGAACGCCCACGGACACTACAGGAACGATGGATGGATGGCCCGGACCACCCTGACAGGTAGGGGAGAGAAGCGGGTGGTGGCGGCGGCGGCCTATGGCCCCGCAAAAGCCACTGCAGATCATTGATTTAAAGCGCCCGCTTTAAATCGATGATCTGCAGCGGTGTCGCAGGGGGTTAAATAGCCGATAACTTATACCGGAATATCGGTATAAGTTATCGGCTATCGGCCCTAACCTCCACCGATTATCGGTATCGGTCCTAAAAAAACGATATCGGTCGATCCCCAATATATATATATATATATATATATATATATATATATATATATATATATATATATATATATATATATATACACATATACATATACACACATTTATTTATTTATTTATTTTTTTTATACTTTTTTTGCCACATTTACATGGACACAATCCTTGGAAAGGACCCCGAACATGGCACCTTAAAAATCACAGGATGTGTCCTCTGGGACCCCCTCAGGATCTCCAGTATGAGGGCACTGGCTCTCGCGAATCCTGGAGCGTCAGACATCACATCATTTATTCATTTCTACAGGAGCACCGGATGTGTCCTCCAAGCATGGCTATTGGGTTTCTCCGGCGCTCCCATAGAAAAGAATGGCGCGTCTGTCGAGTCGTGGCCCTGTTCTGGAGATTATGGCGGGTCCCAGCGATGGGATCCCCCCTTAGACCCTTATCTACTATCTTATGTTTATCACCTGACAATCCCTTTAAATTTAAACATGGCGAGGGAAACATTGGCCGGGGGTTCTGAGTCGATGGATTTCACTTCACGTCAATTCCTGACACTTTGTTTTCCCATTGAAGTCAATAGGAGATTTCACAAAGTTTTTCATTTTTTTAGTTTTTTTTCTGTTCAAAATCATGTGGGGTACTACAATCACTAGCATGCTGTTTTAAAAATCCTTTCAAAAACCATGTCAACCATGCAAATTTTTTGAAATTACTTTTTTTTTTTTTTTTTTTTTTTTTTTTAAATCCACACCTAAAATTCCTTGTGTTTAGACATGGATGTTATTCCAAAAGGAAATTAAAAAAATAAAAAAAAATTTATATATATATATATATATATATATATATATATATATATATATATATATAAATAAATAAATAAAATGTTTTTTTTTTTTTTTTTTTTTTTTAAATAATGATAAATTAAAAAAAAAAAAAAAAAAGTTTCTAACCAGTATGAACACGCTTATGGAATCTCTGCCTAGCAACAAGCTGTGGTGGGGTCTCTTGCTCATAATTCTGGGATGGGGGTCCTTTAGGGCTCCACACAGCAGAAACATAAACACCTCGACAGGGCCCATGTCTTAAGACTATAACCAAGAAGGTGGTCTTTGTTGCCCATAGCAACCAGAGTTCTGCAATGACTTATGGTCTCTGACTGGTTGCTATGGACAACATGGAGCCCTTTTAGATGATTTTCATAATGGACATCCTCTCAATGGGGGGGGGGGGGGGGGGGGTCGCCAGATAATGACCTTATTACCCCCAAGCACTCCATGGTGTTTTTTGGGCTAATAACGCTGCGGCCAGATGTTAGTTGGGAGTTAAAAGGGGCCTAAGTCTGCAAACTTTAGACCTCCGGCTGTTGCAAAACTACAACTTCCAGCATGCCCAGACCGTCAATGACTGTCTGGGCATGATGGGAGTTGTAGTTTTGCAACAGCTGGAGGCCCCCAGGTTAAAGATCACTGAAAAAGCTAAAATCGTAAATAAGTATTCTATAATTTCCTCTTCACATATTGCGACACGGTTGTGGTAAGAAGTGATCAAGCAATTAAACACAAAGATGAAGACATCTCTAACAAAAAGTCCTGGAGATCTTAGGGCCACCATTGCAGCCTTAACAAAAAGGGACATGCAGCTTTTTCATGCTCCTGAAAGGCAAAGCTAACTTGGTTATGTAATAATTCAACCCCCTTGCTAATAGTTACGGTATATATATGTAATTGCTATTCAAGATACAAGGAAGCCAAGCAAAAATTCTTCTGGGACTAAAGTGGATCATATAGGTTGTCACCCAGCTTTTTCAATCACCTGAATGGTAAAGCTAACTAAGGTAGTTATGACACTATGCAATCTCTTACTACTATATTAATACATAACTATGCAACACTGCTATCCAAGAAGCTTGTGCAACAAGTCATCTGGGAGACATCCTATTAGTCACCACTCAGCTTTATCAAGTTTCTGAAAGGTGATGCTAACTAGTTATGACACAATGCAATCCCCTACTTCTATATTAATACATAACTATGTAGCACTGCTATCCAAGAAGCCTGTGCAACAAGCCCTCTCAGAGACATCCAAGCAATCCTATTGGTCATCACTGAGCTTTACCAAGCTCCTGAAAAGCAAAGCTAATTATGATGTAATCCCCTACTACATTAATACATAACTATGCAGCACGGCTATTCAAGAAGCTTGTAAAGTCCTCTAGGAGACATGAGATCAATCCTATTGTTCACACAGCTTTATCAAGCTCCTGAAAGGCAAAGCTAACTAGCTATGCAATGCCCTATTACTAATAGCATTACTGAGTAGGCTTGTCCAGCCCTGGTGGCAGCATCATCATCCTCATTCTTCCGGGAAGTGGCCTTTAACATTTTATGGATGGTGACGCCACATGGAACAGTTTAATAGAGGGGGGAAAAAACATGAAAAACAAACAAAAGAATGAAGTAAAAGGAAGAAAAATGTGCAGACTGAAAACAGGGCGTCACTGCAAATGGCCCCCAGGGATCAGCTCCTGCAATCCGAAAAGGAAAGAGAAAGAGAGAGAGTAATGGGGTTAACTGAGCCCAGGCCTGGTCCAAGGGAGGAGGAGAGATGGGGCTTGTTGACATGCAGGATCCCAGCACTTTCCCTGACCTATAAGTGGAACCTCCAGCATTATAGAGCAACATGAGCACATAGGTGTGTGATAACATACATTACAGAGAGCTGTGTTTCCCAACCAGGGTGATTCCAGCTGTTGCAAAACTACCACTCCCAGCATGCCCGGACAGCCAAAAGCTGTCCGGGCATGCTGGGAGTTGTAGTTTTTGCAAGAGAGGCAACCTGGTAGGGAAACACTGCCATACAGGATAGATATAACAAAGTGATACACACACGAGAGAGAGAGAGAGATAATCCGTAGCTACATAGGAGAGATAGCTAATACATAGATATAAAATGATAGATAGTAGTTACCTAGATACATACATAGATGAAAAGGAGATTAGTCATAAATGAGTCCCTATCAGACTGGAAAGGATTACATGGAGTCCAGAAAAAATAGGACTACTTAAAAGACACGTTATTGAAGATAACAGAAAATTGCACGAGACTTGTCAGTAAAAGCAGAAAAAAGGAAGAGACCACTGTGGTACTCGGCAGAAGTGGCCAAAATCATTAACAAAAAAAAAAAAAAAAAAACACAAAAAGCTAGCATTTAGTAATTAAAAAAAAAAAAAAAAACAGCAGTAAAGAAAGGGAAATCTACAAGACTAGGCAGAGAGAGGCCAAGCAAGTTATAAGAACTTCTAAAGCACAGGCAGAAGAAAAACTCTCTCAGTCTGTGAAAAAATGGGATAAGACATTCTTCAGATATATAAATGATAAAGGAAATTAAATCAAGGAATAACTAAATTAAAAAAGGAAGGAAGGTATGTAGAAGAGAATAAAGGGCTAGCCGACTGTCTTAATGAATTCTTCTGTTCAGTTTTTACAGAAGAAAAAGAAGGAAAAGGACCTCCATTAAGAAGGAAGACTAATGAATCGTTTGATGCATGTGTCTTTACAGAGGAAGAGGTTCTACGTTTGCTAACTAAAGTGAAGACAAATAAGTCACAGGGGCCTGATGGGATAAACCCAAAATTATTAAGAGAGCTTAGTGGTGAGCTAGCAAAACCGTTAACAGATTTATTTAACCAATCACTGGTAACAGGAGTCGTCCCGGAAGATTGGAAATTAGCAAATGTCCATTCACAAGAAAGGTAGTAGGGAGGAATCAAGCAACTATAGGCCAGTAAGTCTGACATCAATAGTGGGGAAATTAATGGAAACCCTACTAAATGATAGGATTGTAGAACATCTAAAATCCCATGGATTGCAAGATGAAAAACATGGGTTTACGTCAGGGAGATCATGTCAAACAATTATTTTTTTTTTGATTGGGTGACTAAAATAATAGATGGCAGAGGGGCAGGAGACATCGCATATCTAGATTTTAGTGAGGCTTTTGACACTGTCCCACATAGAAGACTTATCAATAAACTGCAGTCATTGAGCTTGGACTCCCATATTGTTGAGTGGATTAGGCAGTGGCTGAGTGACAGACAACAGAGGGTTGTAGTCAATGGAGAATATTCAGAGCAAGGTCTTGTCACCAATGGGATACCTCAGGGATCTGTACTGGGACCAATATTGTTTAATATCTTCATTAGTGATATTACAGAAGGTCTCGATGGTAAGGTATTGGTCTTTTTGCTGATGACACAAAGATATGTAACAGGGTTGATGTTCCTGGAGGGATCCGCCAAATGGAAAAGAATTTAGGAGAACTAGAAGAATGGTCAGAACTCTGGCAACTGAAATTTAATGTGGATAAGTACAAGATAATGCACCTGGGGCGTAAAAACCCTCAGCAGAGTATAGATTATTTGACACAGCCCTGACCTCAGTATCTGAGGAAAGGGATTTAGGAGAAATTATTTCAGAAGACTTAAAGGTAGGAAGACAATGTAATAGAGCAGCAGGAAATGCTAGCAGAATGCTTGGATGTATAGGGAGAGGTATAAGCAGTAGAGAGAAGTGCTCATGGATGTATAGGGAGAGGTATAAGCAGTAGAGAGAAGTGCTCATGGATGTATAGGGAGAGGTATAAGCAGTAGAGAGAAGTGCTCATGGATGTATAGGGAGAGGTATAAGCAGTAGAAAGAGAGAAGTGCTCATGGATGTATAGGGAGAGGTATAAGCAGTAGAAAGAGAGAAGTACTCATCCCGCTGTACAGAACACTGGTGAGACCTCACTTTGAGTACTGGAGGCCGTATCTCCAGAAGGATATAGATACTCCAGAGAGAGTTCAGAGAAGATACTAAACTAGTACATGGATTGCAGGATAAAACTTACCAGGAAAGGTTAAAGGACCTTAATATGTATAGAAGAAAGAAGAGACAGAGGGGATATGATAGAGACTTTATATATAAAAGGGAATCAACACGGTAAAGGAGGAGAGGAGATTTAAAAGAAAAAACTACAAGAGGACATAGATTTATATTAGAGGGGAAAGGTTTCTTCAGTAATATCAGGAGGTATTACTTTACTGAGAGAGTAATGGATGCATGGAATAGCCTTCCTGCAGAAGTGGTCGCTGCAAATACAGTAAAGGAGTTTAAACATGTATGGGATAAGTATAAGGCTATCCTTCATATAAGATAGAGAAAGGTATAAGGCTATCCTTCATATAAGATAGGGATAAGCATAAGGCTATCCTTCATATAAGATAGGGATAAGCATAAGGCTATCCTTCATATAAGATAGGGATAAGCATAAGGCTATCCTTCATATAAGATAGGGATAAGCATAAGGCTATCCTTCATATAAGATAGGGATAAGCATAAGGCTATCCTTCATATAAGATAGGGATAAGCATAAGGCTATCCTTCATATAAGATAGGGATAAGCATAAGGCTATCCTTCATATAAGATAGGGATAAGCATAAGGCTATCCTTCATATAAGATAGAGAAAGGTATAAGGCTATCCTTCATATAAGATAGGGATAAGCATAAGGCTATCCTTCATATAAGATAGGGATAAGCATAAGGCTATCCTTCATATATGATAGGGATAAACATAAGGCTATCCTTCATATAAGATAGGGATAAGCATAAGGCTATCCTTCCTATAAGATAGAGATAGGCACAAGGCTATCCTTCATATAAGATAGGGATAGGTATAAGGCTATCCTTCATTTAAGATAGGGATAAGCATAAGGCTATCCTTCATATAAGATAGAGATAGGTATAAGGCTATCCTTCGTATAAGATAGAGATAGGTATAAGGCTATCCTTCATATAAGATAGAGATAGGCATAAGGCTATCCTTCATATAAGATAGAGATAGACATAAGGCTATCCTTCATATAAGATAGGGATAGGCATAAGGCTGTCCTTCGTATAAGATAGGGATAGGTATAAGGTTATCCTTCATATAAGATAGGGATAGGTATAAGGTTATCCTTCATATAAGATAGGACCAGGGACTATTGATCGGATTCAGATTATTGGGCAGACTAGATGGGCCAAATGGTTCTTATCTGCCGACACATTCTATGTTTCTATAGATGATACAGACAGATTCCTAAATAGACAAAACGAAATAATAAAAGGGACATAAATCTATCCACTGTATAATACACAGCCGCATCCAGACACATCCTCTACACCAGTGGTTTCCAACCTGCGGACCTCCAGATGTGGCAAGACTACAACTCCCAGCATGCCCGGACAGCCAACGGCTGTCCGGGCATGCTGGGAGTTGTAGTTTTGCCACCACATCTGGAGGCTCGCAGGTTGGAGACCACTGCTCTACACTGTCATACATGCGATAGCGCAGATCTGTTCACAGCCATGATCACTGCTGGACTCTGCACCCCCCACAGGACCAGTTAACCCATTACTCCCCCTGCAGCTCCATGACACGGGCCCCTGCAATACTTGGGAGGTAAACAAGGGGATGGGCAAAATAAATAAAATCACATCAGATCCAGAAATGTTGCGTCTGCTCAGCTGCTTACCCCCGGGTGCAGGGATCCAGGGATCCGGTGATCTGCTGCAAACGACCAAGTATCGGGGGGCAATGGGCTTGAGGTGCAGCAATCCAATGCACTGGGTGGTGATAGGATCCAGGGATCCGGTGATCTAGTGCAGGGATCCAGGGACGGCTTGTTTTCCTCCCTCCAGGGTGGTGTTTATGCGGTCTCGTCCAACAGAAGTTACAATCCAGCTGAGGGAGGGCGAGAGGCGGCTGCAACCACAGCAACAGCCGAATCCTGGCAGCACAGGGAGCTCAGTGCAGCCTCATGGTGGCCCTGCGCCCCCACTAGGGCCCGTGGGGTAGGGTGGGAAGGGGGTATCCAGGAGGGTGTGCTTGCTAGAGCCCTGTGTGATCCGCCATGATGCCTGTGCATAGAGAGAGGGAGGGAGGGAAGCAGCAAGACCGTGCACACAGCAAACCCGGAGTCCTGGGAGCAGCGCCTGTCAATCATTACTCCGGGCCACGCCTCCTGCCTGGTGATCACCCGCACAAGGCCACGCCCCTCCACTCATAAACCCGCACAGGCCGCGCCTCTTCCATGCCAATCCTGCACATGTCACGCCTCCTCTCTGACATTTACCCGCACAGGCCGCGCCCCTTTCCTGGGAATCAATCGCACAAGCCGCGCCCCCCTCTGCAGCAATACCACCGTGCGGTCACTCCAGACCACGCCCCCTCCCTGACAATCATTCACAAATGCCACGCCCCCTCCTCGGCAACAAGCGCGCTGTGCAGTCACTCCAAACCACGCCCCCTCCCTGAAAATCACTCCCAAATGCCGCGCCCCCTCCTCAGCAACAAGCGCGCTGTGCAGTCACTCCAAACCACGCCCCCTCCCTGACAATCACTCACAAATGCCACGCCCCCTCCTCAGCAACAAGCGCGCTGTGCAGTCACTCAAAACCACGCCCCCTCCCTGACAATCACTCACAAATGCCACGCCCCCTCCTCAGCAACAAGCGCGCTGTGCAGTCACTCCAAACCACGCCCCCTCCCTGACAATCACTCACAAATACCACGCCCCCTCCTCAGCAACAAGCGCGCTGTGCAGTCACTCCAGACCGCGCCCCCTCGCTGACAATCACCCGCCTGGACCACGCCCCCTCCATAGCGCGCCAAGCCTTCATTCCCGACCACGCCCCCTCCCCTGGCTCCAGCTGTGCTCCTGTCAATCACTCCTCTGGCCACGCCCCCCGACCCCGGCTGCACTCCCACACATCGCAGGAGGCCAAGCATCCTGTCACAATCCCCGCATTGTTTGCTCCTCTCAGCCCCACACTGGATCCAGTCTATTCTGCCTTATTATTGCCTTGATGTGTGTATTAGGGGATTAACACCCCTGCTGGCAATCAATGGCAATTACAGGTGCGCCCCCTTTCACTCCTGGCAGCACCTGGAACTGCAGGCTGTCTCTATATTCATCCATTGATGCCTTATACTAGTGTTTTCCAAACAGTGTACCTTCAGCTGTTGCAAAACTACAACTCCTAGCATGCCCGGACAGCCTTTGGCTGTCCGGGCATGCTGGGAGTTGTAGTTTTGCAACAGCTGGAGGCACACTCTTTGGAAAGCACTGCTCTATACCATGCATTTAGCTCCATGTGCACAATTATATGTCATAGGACGCATTATAGAAGTTTTTTCCAATCAGCGGCTCTCCAGCTGTTTCAAAACTACAACTCCCAGCATGCCTTGACTGCCTTTCTAAGAATTGTAGGGTGTTTTTTATTTTTATTTAATTTTTTATTTTACAACATGTACGGTCAAACAGATATGTTGTCTTGATTCTTCAGGTCAGTACGATTACAGTGATACCCAACATAGATAGGTATTTTCTATAATTTACTAGTTTTAACCCATTAAAGGGGTACTCCGGTGGAAAACGTATTTTTTTTTTTTTTTTTATCAACTGGTGCCAGAAAGTTAAACAGAATTGTAAACTACTTCTATTAAAAAAATCTTAATCCTTCCAGTACTTATTAGCTGCTGAATACTACAGAGGAAATTCTTTTCTTTTTGGAACACAGAGCTCTCTGCTGACATCACGAGCACAGTGCTCTCTGCTGACATCTCTGTCCATTTTAGGAACTGTCCAGAGTAGGAGAAAATCCCCATAGCAAACATATGCTGCTCTGGACAGTTCCTAAATTGGACAGAGATGTCAGCAGAGAGCACTGTGTTCCAAAAAGAAAAGAATTTCCTCTGTAGTATTCAGCAGCTAATAAGTACTGGAAGGATTAAGATTTTTAAATAGACGTAATTTACAATTCTGTTTAACTTTCTGGCACCAGTTGATTTAAAAAAAAGAGTACCCCTGGGGTTTTTCCGTTTTTGCATTTTCGATTTTTCCTCCTTACCTTTAAAAAATCATAACTCTTTAAATTTTGCACCTAAAAATCCATATGATGGCTTATTTTTTGCACCACCAATTCTTCATTTTACCCAGAAATTGGAAAAAAAATAATAACTGTGAGACAAAATTGAAGAATAAACACAGTTTTGTAACTTTTGGGGGCTTCCGTTTCTACGTAGTACATTTTTCGGTAAAAATGACACCTTATCATTATTCTGTAGGTCCATACGGTTAAAATGATCCCCTACTTATATAGGTTTGATTTTGTCGCACTTCTGGAAAAAATCATAACTACATGCAGGAAAATTTATATGTTTAAAATTCTCATCTTCTGACCCCTATAACTTTTTTATTTTTCCGCGTATGGGGCGGTATGAGGGCTCATTTTTTGCGCCGTGATCTGAAGTTTTTAGCGGTAACATTTTCTGTATTGATTGGAATTTTTGATCACTTTTTATTCATTTTTTCATGATATAAAAAGTGACCAAAAATACACTATTTTGGACTTAGAATTATTTTTTTTTGCCGTACGCCATTGACTGTGCGGTTTAATTAACGATATATTTTTATAATTTGGACATTTCCGCACGCGGCGATACCATATATGTTTATTTTTATTTACACTGTTTGTTTTTTTTTTTTTTTTAATGGGGAAAAAGAGGGTGATTCTTTTACTAGGGAAGGGGTTAAATGATCTTTATTTAAAAAAAATTTTTTTTTACTTTTTCTTTGCATTGTTATAGCTCCCATAGGGGGCTATAACACTGGACACACTGATCTTTTATATTGATCATTGTTATCCCATAGGATAACATTGATCAATGATTCTGCCGCTTGACTGCTCATGTCTGGAGATCGGACACACAAGAGGAAAGTAGGGATCCTCTTGGTGTCCTGCAAGGTGTTTGGGACGCCGCTGTTTCGCTGCAGCGATCCCGAACAGCCCACTGATTAGTTTTCACTTTAGACGCGGCGATCAACTTTGAATGCCGCGTCTAAAGGGTTAATACTGATGCTGATCGTGGTCCAGGCTGTTGCTAGGTGCCGGGCCCGACCCGCTATGGCCCCGTGTTATGGAAAAGGAGAGGACTCAGGACGTACAGGTACGTCCTGGGTCGTTAAGGGGTTAAAGAATTGTAACAAATTTTGATTAAATAAATAAATTGCCTTGTTTTAACCCCTATATAACTTTAATTTTTCACCTATGAAGCTGTGCTGGGCTCATTTTTTCCCGCCGTGATCTGAAGTTTTTATCGGTACCTATTTGGCATAGACCTGACTTTTTGATTGCTTTTTATTCCATGTTTTTTTCTGGGAAGAAATGTGACAAAAAAAACAAAAAAACACAATTTAGAAAAGTGGAATTTATTTATTCTTTTCAATTACACAATTCACCGTTCGGGATCAATATTGTTATATTTTAATGGTTCGGCGATACCAAATATGTAAACATATATACACAGGGTGGGCCATTTCTATGGATACACCTTAATACAATGGGAATGGTTGGTGATATTAACTTCCTGTTTGTGGTACATTAGTATATGTGAGGGGGGGAAACTTTTCAAGATGGGTGGTGATCATGGCGGCCATTTTGAAGTTGGCCATTTTGAATCCAACTTTTGTTTTTTCAATAGGAAGAGGGTCATGTGACACTTCAAACTTAATGGGAATTTCACAAGAAAAACAATGACGTGCTTGGTTTTAACGTAACTTTATTCTTTCATGAGTTATTTACAAGATTCTGACCACTTATAAAATGTGTTCAATGTGCTGCCCATTGTGTTGGATTGTCAATGCCACCCTCTTCTCCCACTCTTCACACACTGATGAAGGTGTATATGTCCTGCATTGATTCATCAGATCTGCGCTCTATTAGTAGAGCCTGCCACAAGCAGACCCTATCAATAGGAAACTCCTGGCATTCACAAAGGCCTAGTCTCAGGCTGCCAGGACAACAGATCAACCTCCCCCACAATCCGCACCCTGGCACCACCAATGACAGGTAAAACACACATTTAGATGCCGCTGTCAGTGTTTTGACAGTGGCTCCTAAACGGTTAATAGCCTGTATTATCAGCGGCCCTCAGCTACGGAAATCCGCCGGGTATGGAGAAGGCTTGAGTACCGAGTCCGCTCCATACACTCATAACGGTGCCATGATGGATCAGATCTGTCATGGGTCGGGGAGGGGTTAAAAGGGTTCTCCGCTTTGGACGATCCCTACTTAGTAGGATCCCTTGACAATTGGCTGATGACAAGGTGTGCCTAAATTAGGACCCTAATTGATAAGCTTTAATCTGCGGGGAAGGCTGGCTATATGTGTTCAGTTTCCCAACAGTGCCCCTACAGGGGAAATGAAATATTACACAGTGTTCATTCATATCAATGGGTTGTCTGAGTAGTGCAGGACTGGAAGGGAAAGAGATGTTCTAATTGTTCTACTTTTTGGCCAAGAGTGGACCCCCCCCCCCCCCCCCACACCCACACACACACTTCCTTCTATACTGTACATGACAATGAGGTCACATGACTCCAATGGCTTCCACAGTCACCAGATCTCATCCAATAGATCACCGCTGGGATGTGATGGAACCGGAGATTCTCATCATGGATGTGCAGCCAACAAATCTACAGCATCTGTGTGATGTCATCATGTCTATATGGAGGAACTGTGTGATGTCATCATGTCTATATGGAGGAACTGTGTGATGTCATCATGTCCATATGGGGGAACTGGGTGATGTCATCATGCCTATATGGAGGAACTGTGTGATGTCATCATGTCCATATGGGGGAACTGTGTGATGTCATCATGTCCATATGGAGGAACTGTGTGATGTCATCATGTCCATATGGGGGAACTGGGTGATGTCATCATGCCTATATGGAGGAACTGTGTGATGTCATCATGTCTATATGGAGGAACTGTGTGATGTCATCATGTCTATATGGAGGAACTGTGTGATGTCATCATGTCCATATGGAGGAACTGTGTGATGTCATCATTTCTATATGGAGGAACTGTGTGATGTCATCATGTCCATATGGAGGAACTGTGTGATGTCATCATGTCTATATGGAGGAACTGTGTGATGTCATCATGTCCATATGGGGGAACTGGGTGATGTCATCATGCCTATATGGAGGAACTGTGTGATGTCATCATGTCTATATGGAGGAACTGTGTGATGTCATCATGTCTATATGGAGGAACTGTGTGATGTCATCATGTCTATATGGAGGAACTGTGTGATGTCATCATGTCCATATGGGGGAACTGGGTGATGTCATCATGCCTATATGGAGGAACTGTGTGATGTCATCATGTCCATATGGGGGAACTGTGTGATGTCATCATGTCCATATGGAGGAACTGTGTGATGTCATCATGTCCATATGGGGGAACTGGGTGATGTCATCATGCCTATATGGAGGAACTGTGTGATGTCATCATGTCTATATGGAGGAACTGTGTGATGTCATCATGTCTATATGGAGGAACTGTGTGATGTCATCATGTCCATATGGAGGAACTGTGTGATGTCATCATTTCTATATGGAGGAACTGTGTGATGTCATCATGTCCATATGGAGGAACTGTGTGATGTCATCATGTCTATATGGAGGAACTGTGTGATGTCATCATGTCCATATGGGGGAACTGGGTGATGTCATCATGCCTATATGGAGGAACTATGTGATGTCATCATGTCTATATGGAGGAACTGTGTGATGTCATCATGTCTATATGGAGGAACTGTGTGATGTCATCATGTCCATATGGAGGAACTGTGTGATGTCATCATTTCTATATGGAGGAACTGTGTGATGTCATCATGTCCATATGGAGGAACTGTGTGATGTCATCATGTCTATATGGAGGAACTGTGTGATGTCATCATGTCCATATGGAGGAACTGTGTGATGTCATCATGTCCATATGGAGGAACTGTGTGATGTCATCATGTCTATATGGAGGAACTGTGTGATGTCATCATATCAATATGGAGGAACTGTGTGATGTCATCATGTCCATATGGAGGAACTGTGTGATGTCATCATGTCTATATGGAGGAACTGTGTGATGTCATCATATCAATATGGAGGAACTGTGCGATGTCATCATGTCCATATGGTGGAACTGTGTGATGCCATCATGTCCATATGGAACTGTGTGATGTCATCATGTCCATATGGAACTATGTGATGTCATCATGTCTATATAGAGGAACTGTGTGATGTCATCATGTCCATATGGAGGAACTGTGTGATGTCATCATGTCCATATGGAGGAACTGTATGAAGTCATCATGTCTTTATGGAGGAACTGTGTGATGTCATCATGTCTATATGGAGGAACTGTGTGATGTCATCATATCAATATGGAGGAACTGTGTGATGTCATCATGTCCATATGGAGGAACTGTGTGATGTCATCATGTCTATATGGATGAACTGTGTGATGTCATCATGTCCATATGGAGGAACTGTGTGATGTCATCATGCCCATATATCGGAACTGTGTGAAGTCATCATGTCCATATGGAGGAACTGTGTGATGTCATCATGTCCATATGGAGGAACTGTGTGATGTCATCATGTCCATATGGAACTGTGTGATGTCATCATGTCCATATGGAGGAACTGTGTGATGTCATCATGTCCATATGGAAGAACTGTGTGATGTCATCATGTCCATATGGAGGAACTGTATGATGTCATCATGTCTTTATGGAGGAACTGTGTGATTTTATCATTTCCATATGGAGGAACTGTGTGATGTTATCATGTCCATATGGAAGAACTGTGTGATGTCATCATGTCCATATGGTGGAACTGTGTGATGTCATCATGTCCATATGGTGGAACTGTGTGATGCCATCATGTCCATATGGAACTGTGTGATGTCATCATGTCCATATGGAACTGTGTGATGTCATCATGTCCATATGGAGGAACTGTGTGATGTCATCATGTCCATATGGTGGAACTGTGTGATGTCATCATGTCCATATGGAGGAACTGTGTGATGTCATCATGCCCATATGGAGGAACTGTGTGATGTCATCATATCCATATGGAGGAACTGTGTAACGTCATCATGTCCATATATCGGAACTGTGTGATGTCATCATGTCCATATGGAGGAACTGTGTGAAGTCATCATGTCCATATGGAACTGTGTGATGTCATCATGTCCATATGGAACTGTGTGATGTTATCATGTCCATATGGAAGAACTGTGTGATGTCATCATGTCCATATGGAGGAACTGTGTGATGTCATCATATCCATATGGAGGAACTGTGTGATGTCATCATGTCCATATGGAGGAACTGTGTGATGCTATCATGTCCATATGGAACTGTGTGATGACATCATGTCCATATGGGACTGTGTGATGTCATCATGTCCATATGGAGGAACTGTGTGATGTCATCATGTCCATATGGAGGAACTGTGTGATGTCATCATGTCCATATGGAGGAACTGTGTGATGTCATCATGTCTATATGGAGGAACTATGTGATGTCATCATTTCCATATGGAGGAACTGTGTGATGTCATCATGTCCATATGGTGGGACTGTGTGATGTCATCATGTCCATATGGAGGAACTGTGTGATGTCATCATGTCCATATGGAGCAACTGTGTGATGTCATCATGTCCATATGAAGGAACTGTGTGATGTCATCATGTCCATATGGAGGAACTGTGTGATGTCATCATGTCCATATGGTGGAACTGTGTGATGTCATCATGTCCATATGGTGGAACTGCGTGATGTCATCATGTCCATATATCGGAACTGTGTGATGTCATCATGTTCATATGGTGGAACTGTGTGATGTCATCATGTCCATATGGAGGAACTGTGTGATGTCATCTTGTATATATGTAGGAACTGTGTGATGTCATCATGTCCATATATCGAAACTGTGTGATGTCATCATGTCCATATGGAGGAACTGTGTGATGTCATCATGTCCATATGGAGGAACTGTGTGATGTCATCATGTCCATATGGTGGAACTGTGTGATGTCATCATGTCCATATGGTGGAACTGTGTGATGCCATCATGTCCATATGGAACTGTGTGATGTCATCATGTCCATATGGAACTGTGTGATGTCATCATGTCCATATGGAGGAACTGTGTGATGTCATCATGTCCATATGGTGGAACTGTGTGATGTCATCATGTCCATATGGAGGAACTGTGTGATGTCATCATGCCCATATGGAGGAACTGTGTGATGTCATCATATCCATATGGAGGAACTGTGTAACGTCATCATGTCCATATATCGGAACTGTGTGATGTCATCATGTCCATATGGAGGAACTGTGTGAAGTCATCATGTCCATATGGAACTGTGTGATGTCATCATGTCCATATGGAACTGTGTGATGTTATCATGTCCATATGGAAGAACTGTGTGATGTCATCATGTCCATATGGAGGAACTGTGTGATGTCATCATATCCATATGGAGGAACTGTGTGATGTCATCATGTCCATATGGAGGAACTGTGTGATGCTATCATGTCCATATGGAACTGTGTGATGACATCATGTCCATATGGGACTGTGTGATGTCATCATGTCCATATGGAGGAACTGTGTGATGTCATCATGTCCATATGGAGGAACTGTGTGATGTCATCATGTCCATATGGAGGAACTGTGTGATGTCATCATGTCTATATGGAGGAACTATGTGATGTCATCATTTCCATATGGAGGAACTGTGTGATGTCATCATGTCCATATGGTGGGACTGTGTGATGTCATCATGTCCATATGGAGGAACTGTGTGATGTCATCATGTCCATATGGAGCAACTGTGTGATGTCATCATGTCCATATGAAGGAACTGTGTGATGTCATCATGTCCATATGGAGGAACTGTGTGATGTCATCATGTCCATATGGTGGAACTGTGTGATGTCATCATGTCCATATGGTGGAACTGCGTGATGTCATCATGTCCATATATCGGAACTGTGTGATGTCATCATGTTCATATGGTGGAACTGTGTGATGTCATCATGTCCATATGGAGGAACTGTGTGATGTCATCTTGTATATATGTAGGAACTGTGTGATGTCATCATGTCCATATATCGAAACTGTGTGATGTCATCATGTCCATATGGAGGAACTGTGTGATGTCATCATGTCCATATGGAGGAACTGTGTGATGTCATCATGTCCATATGGTGGAACTGTGTGATGTCATCATGTCCATATGGAGGAACTGTGTGATGTCATCAAGTCCATATGGAGGAACTGTGTGATGTCATCATGTCTATATGGAGGAACTATGTGATGTCATCATTTCCATATGGAGGAACTGTGTGATGTCATCATGTCCATATGGAGGAACTGTGTGATGTCATCATGTCCATATGGAGGAACTGTGTGATGTCATCATGTCTATATGGAGGAACTATGTGATGTCATCATTTCCATATGGAGGAACTGTGTGATGTCATCATGTCCATATGATGGAACTGTGTGATGTCATCATGTCCATATGGAGGAACTGTGTGATGTCATCATGTCCATATGGAGGAACTGTGGGATGTCATCATGGTCATATGAAGGAACTGTGTGATGTCATCATGTCCATATGGAGGAACTGTGTGATGTCATCATGTCCATATGGTGGAACTGTGTGATGTCATCATGTCCATATATCGGAACTGTGTGATGTCATCATGTCCATATGGTGGAACTGCGTGATGTCATCATGTCCATATATCGGAACTGTGTGATGTCATCATGTCCATATGGAGGAACTGTGTGATGTCATCTTGTATATATGTAGGAACTGTGTGATGTCATCATGTCCATATATCGGAACTGTGTGATGTCATCATGTCCATATGGAGGAACTGTGTGATGTCATCATGTCCATATGGAGGAACTGTGTGATGTCATCAAGTCCATATGGAGGAACTGTGTGATGTCATAATGTCCATATAGTGGAACTGTGTGATGTCATCATGTCCATATGGAGGAACTGTGTGATGCTATCATGTCCATATGGAACTGTGTGATGTCATCATGTCCATATAGAACTGTGTGATGTCATCATGTCCATATGGAACTGTGTGATGTTATCATGTCCATATGGAGGAACTGTGTGATGTCATCATATCCATATGGAGGAACTGTGTGATGTCATCATGTCCATATGGAGGAACTGTGTGATGTCATCATGTCCATTTGGAGGAACTGTGTGATGCCATCATTTCCATATGGAACTGTGTGATGACATCATGTCCATATGGGACTGTGTGATGTCATCATGTCCATATGGAGGAACTGTGTGATGTCATCATGTCCATATGGAGGAACTGTGTGATGTCATCATTTCCATATGGAGGAACTGTGTGATGTCATCATGTCCATATGGTGGAACTGTGTGATGTCATCATGTCCATATGGAGGAACTGTGTGATGTCATCATGTCCATATATCGGAACTGTGTGATGTCATCATGTTCATATGGTGGAACTGTGTGATGTCATCATGTCCATATGGAGGAACTGTGTGATGTCATCTTGTATATATGTAGGAACTGTGTGATGTCATCATGTCCATATATCGAAACTGTGTGATGTCATCATGTCCATATGGAGGAACTGTGTGATGTCATCATGTCCATATGGAGGAACTGTGTGATGTCATCATGTCCATATGGTGGAACTGTGTGATGTCATCATGTCCATATGGAGGAACTGTGTGATGTCATCAAGTCCATATGGAGGAACTGTGTGATGTCATCATGTCTATATGGAGGAACTATGTGATGTCATCATTTCCATATGGAGGAACTGTGTGATGTCATCATGTCCATATGGAGGAACTGTGTGATGTCATCATGTCCATATGGAGGAACTGTGTGATGTCATCATGTCTATATGGAGGAACTATGTGATGTCATCATTTCCATATGGAGGAACTGTGTGATGTCATCATGTCCATATGATGGAACTGTGTGATGTCATCATGTCCATATGGAGGAACTGTGTGATGTCATCATGTCCATATGGAGGAACTGTGGGATGTCATCATGGTCATATGAAGGAACTGTGTGATGTCATCATGTCCATATGGAGGAACTGTGTGATGTCATCATGTCCATATGGTGGAACTGTGTGATGTCATCATGTCCATATGGTGGAACTGCGTGATGTCATCATGTCCATATATCGGAACTGTGTGATGTCATCATGTCCATATGGAGGAACTGTGTGATGTCATCTTGTATATATGTAGGAACTGTGTGATGTCATCATGTCCATATATCGGAACTGTGTGATGTCATCATGTCCATATGGAGGAACTGTGTGATGTCATCATGTCCATATGGAGGAACTGTGTGATGTCATCAAGTCCATATGGAGGAACTGTGTGATGTCATCATGTCCATATAGTGGAACTGTGTGATGTCATCATGTCCATATGGAGGAACTGTGTGATGCTATCATGTCCATATGGAACTGTGTGATGTCATCATGTCCATATAGAACTGTGTGATGTCATCATGTCCATATGGAACTGTGTGATGTTATCATGTCCATATGGAGGAACTGTGTGATGTCATCATATCCATATGGAGGAACTGTGTGATGTCATCATGTCCATATGGAGGAACTGTGTGATGTCATCATGTCCATTTGGAGGAACTGTGTGATGCCATCATTTCCATATGGAACTGTGTGATGACATCATGTCCATATGGGACTGTGTGATGTCATCATGTCCATATGGAGGAACTGTGTGATGTCATCATGTCCATATGGAGGAACTGTGTGATGTCATCATTTCCATATGGAGGAACTGTGTGATGTCATCATGTCCATATGGTGAAACTGTGTGATGTCATCATGTCCATATGGAGGAACTGTGGGATGTCATCATGTCAATGTGGACCAACATCTCTGAGGAATGTTTCTTGTAGGAGGTATGTCATGAAGAATGGAGGCAAAAGGGGGTCCGACCCGTTACTAACAAGGTGTACCTAATAAACAGAAGTACTATACATGTCATGTGACTGTCGGGGGTGCTGTGGTGCAGGTCCTTCTAGGTACATCTCTGTAGTGGATGTGGAGCTGTAATTGGTTAGGTAAAGGGCTTCCAACATGGATGTGTTGCATCATGGGAGATGTAATGGCGTAATGGATGCAGCTCTGGAGCACAGCGTAGACTGGTGCTCATGACTCCAGCTGTGCGGTCTTTGGCCGTACAGCAAACGGAACAAAGTTCGGGTGGCAGATCTTGTACTATAAGAGGAAGTGTAATTTCCTGCCCTTTAGGGTGGGCTATTTATGCCAGTCATAAAATATGTACACTGCTCAAAAAAATAAAGGGAACACTTAAACAACACAATGTAACTCCAAGTCAATGACACTTCTGTGAAATCACACTGTCCACTCAGGAAGCAACACTGATTGACAATCAATTTCACATGCTGTTGTGAAAATGGAACAGACAACAGGTGGAAATTATAGGCAATTAGCAAGACACCCCCAAAAAAGGAGTGGTTTTGCAGGTGGTGACCACAGACCACTTATCAGCTCCTATGTTTCTTGGATGATGTTTTGAATGTCACTTTTGAATGCTGGCGGTGCTTTCACTCTAGTGGTGGTATGAGACGGAGTCTACAACCCACACAAGTGACTCAGGTAGTGCAGCTCATCCAGGATGGCACATCAATGCGAGCTGTGGCAAGAAGGCTTTCTGTGTCTGTCAGCGTAGTGTCCAGAGCATGGAGGCACTACCAGGAGACAGGCCAGTACATCAGGAGATGTGGAGGAGGCGGTAGGAGGGCATCAACCCAGCAGCAGGACAGCTACCTCCGCCTTTGTGCAAGGAGGAGCAGGAGGAGCACTGCCAGAACCCTGCAAAATGACCTCCAGCAGGCCACAAATGTGCATGTGTCCACTCAAATGGTCGGAAACAGACTCCATGAGGGTGGTATGAGGGCCCGACGTCCACAGGTGGGGGTTGTGCTTACAGCCCAACACCATGCGAGACATTTGCCATTTGCCAGAGAACACCAAGATTGGCAAATTCACCACTGGCGCCCTGTGCTCTTCACAAATGAAAGCAGGTTCACACTGGGCACATGTGACAGACGTGACAGAGTCTGGAGACACCGTGAAGAACGTTCTGCTGCCTGCAACATCCTCCAGCTTCATCGGTTTGGCGGTGGGTTAGTAATGGTGTGGGGTGGCATTTCTTTGGGGGGCCACACAGCCCTCCATGTGCTTGCCAGAGGTAGCCTGACTGCCATTAGGTACCGAGATGAGATCCCCAGACCCCTTGTGAGACCATATGCTGGTGTGGTTTGCCCTGGGTTCCTCCTAATGCAAGACAATGCTAGACCTCATGTGGCTGGAGTGTGTCAGCAGTTCCTGCAAGAGGAAGGCATTGATGCTATGGACTGGCCCGCCTGTTCCCCAGACCTGAATCCGATTGAGCACATCTGGGACATCATGTCTTGCTCCATCCACCAAGGCCACTTTGTACCACAGACTGTCCAGGAGTTGGCGGATGCTTTAGTCCAGGTCTGGGAGGACATCCCTCAGGACACCATCCACCACCTCATCAGGAGCATGCCCAGGCGTTGTAGGGAGATCATACGGGCACGTGGAGGCCACACACACTACTGAGCCTCATTGTGACTTGCATTAAGGACATTACATAAAGTTGGATCAGCCTGTAGTGGGGTTTTCCACTGTGATTTTGAGTGTGACTCCATATCCAGACCTCCATGGGTTGATAAATTTGATTTTTTTTGATAATTTTTGTGTGATTTTGTTGTGAGCACATTCAACTATGTAAAGATGATACGATTAGTTAATTAATTCACATCTAGGATGTGTTATCTTAATGTTCCCTTTATTTTTTTGAGCAGTGTTATATTCCAGCCCGCCATACGCTGATGGATGGGAAGAGTAAGTCACTGAGCCAGCAAGTTTATCATACATTTATATAGAAACTTGGGGTTCAGCACAGGGGGGGTGCAAAAAACATTAGGCCTGAGAAGAACCCCCACACCCCCACAGAGGGGCATCCTTACACACCAGGCCTAGTCAACCATGTGGCTATGAATGTACTTTGTTTAAGAAGAAAAAAAGTTTTCAATGTTTTATTTTGTTAAAAAAAAAAGCTGCCACTAGGTGTCTCCCTACTTGTCCAGAACACATTTCTTGCACAGACTTTGGACTCCTGTTGGCCTGGTCCAAAATCAGGAAATGCAGTCTGGAGTGCTGAGGGGTGTGTGCGCAGCCTTAGCTAACCATAGCTCATCTCACACTGAACTGCTCTGGGATGTGTGTGGTGAGGGAGGAAGTTCTCCCCTGTATGGCTTCAGATGATGTCACACCTGCTGGGGAACGCCCCTTCCCAGCCTGTGAACCTGAACCTGATTCTGAGCAGAAAATACAGAGCAATATCAAGGTAGAAAACAAAAAAATTATAAAAATAAAGGCAGGGGGTGGTTTATCATGGTGGGGGCAGTGAACTGGGAGCATTATAAAATGTAATAAGATCATGATAGGTACTCTTTAGACTAAGCTGAGACTTCCTGTCCTGGACAGATCACTTTCCAGCAGTCTCTTTGTTATCACAAACAGGATTACAGTGAGAAGTAACACTAGTGTATGGACAACAGAGGTACACGCTATAGATGTTGCTCACAGATCAGCCTCTCCCTCCCTGTGAAATGACATTTTTAAAGGCCAAAGGGCACACCCACACACCTTTCCCATTCATCTCAATGGGGTAGCGACTGTCTATTATTGTCTTATGTCTATAGGAATTGCAGCAAGAGTCCAAGAAAAGAGTCAGCACAAAACCACCTCTCGCTTAGCTGACCTGTCAGCCTGCCTCAGCCGGAGCAAAAATTCCACAAAGTGCGTTTGGTCACAGCAAAGAATGCCAGAGGTCCGGGATTGAAAAGAAGGCTTCAAAGTTTATTTGCACCACAAAGTGAACATATGCAACGTTTCGGCAGAATGCTTGAGAAAGGCATTCTGCCGAAACATTGCATATGTTCACTTTGTGGTGCAAATAAACTTTAAAGCCTTCTTTTCAATACCGGACGTCCGGTGTTCTTTGCTGTGACCAGACAAACCTTGTGGACTTGTAGCAAGTATATTTCAAAATGTTGTAAATACCCGTTCAGGCAAGATGGCAGCCCCCATAATAATGTACAACAAAAAAAATTAAAGAATAATTACAAAAAAAGATATTGAAAAAAAAAAAAGTTTCAGTATCTGGCTCTAATCAGTAAAAAAGGAGTATATTTAAAGGGGTACTCCAATAGGATTTTTTTTTTTAATATCAACTGGTGCCAGAAAGTTAAAAGGGTACTCCGGTGAAAACCTTTTTTCTTAATCTTAATCCTTCCAGTACTTATTAGCTGCTGTATACTACAGAGGAAATTCCTTTCTTTTTGGAACACTGATGACATCACGAGCACAGTTCTCTCTGCTGACACCTCTGCTACCTTGCAGTCCTGGGGACTTGGGTTCAAATCCCACTAAGGACAACAATAAATAAAGCATTATTATAATAATGTCAGCAGAGAGAACTGTGCTCGTGATGTCATCAGAGAGCATTCCAAAAAGAAAAGAATTTCCTCTGTAGAATTCAGCAGCTAATAAGTACAGGAAGGATTAAGATTTTTTAATAGAAGTAATTTACCAATATGTTTAACTTTCTGCCACCAAGAAAAAAGGTTTTCACCGGAGTACCCCTTTAAACAAATTTGTAAATTACTTCTATTTAAAAATCTTAATCCTTCCAGTACTTATCAGCTGCTATATACTACAGAGGAAGTTGTATAGTTCTTTTCTGTCTGGCCAAAGTGTTACGGAGCTGGATGTGGATCCTCTAACGTGTGTGGCTGATGACACGGACCGTATCAGGGAGCGGAGTCTAAGGTGCCGCTGGTCTTCACCAGAGCCCGCCGCAAGGCAGGATGGGCTTGCTGCAGCAGGCGACACCCAGGTCGCTACCCCCAACATGGCTCAACCACAGAGGTAACTGGGCAAGGCGAGGTACCGAAGGATAAGGCAGTAGCATAGTCAAACGTAGCAGAAGGTCAAAGCAGCAGAAGTGCGAAGTCTAATAACGTAGCGGAAGGTCTGGATACATGGGTAAGGCAAACAGGCAATATGGAACGCTTAATCTCAGGCTAGGGGCACTGAAGATCCGTCAGGGAAGTGTGGGAGGTGCAGGAACTTATAATGTAGTGTCAGGTGCAACAACTAATTATGGGCGTACAGGCCCTTTAAATTTCAGAGCTCCGGCGCGTGCGCGCCCTAGGAGACGGGGACGCGCGTGCCGGAGCTGAGACACAGAGGGGGAGGCGGAAGCGAAGCGTGGTGAGTAATGGGACACAGGGACACAGGGACACAGGGACAGACGGGGACACAGGGACACTGCGATCACGGCCTGAGCACAGAGTGTAACACACAGTGCTCTCTGCTGACACCTCTGTCCGTGTCAGGAACTGTCCAGAGCAGGAGAGGTATTCTATGAGGATTTGCTCCTACTGTGGACAGTTTTTACATGGACAGAGGTGTTAGCAGAGAGCACTGTGGTCAAACTGGAAAGAACTACACAACTTCCTCTGGAGAATACAGCAGCTGATAAGTACTGGAAGGGTAAAGATTTTTTAAATAGAAGTAATTTACAAATCTGCTTAACTTTCTGGCACCATTTGATAAAAAAAAAAAAATTAAAAAAAATAATGATTTCCAGCGTAGTACCCCTTAAAGGTTTGTATCTGCAGAGATCTCCAAGATTGTGAGATTGAGATTGACTTTATGCCAACCAGGAGCAATGGTTCATATAGTGGTACCCATAGCTGGGTACTCACCCACAAGTTAAAGGGGTACTCCGATGGAAAACATTTTTTTTTTTTTATCAACTGGTGCCAGAAAGTTAAACAGATTTGTAAATTACTTCTATTAAAAAAATCTTAATCCTTCCAGTACTTATTAGCTGCTGTATTCTCCAGAGGAGGTTGTGTAGTTCTTTCCAGTTTGACCACATTCTTTTCTTTTTGGAACACAGAGCTATCTGCTGACATCATGAGCACAGTGCTCTCTGATGACATCTCTGTCCAATTTAGGAACTGTCCAGAGCAGCATATGTTTGCTATGGGGATTTTCTCCTACTCTGGACAGTTCTTAAAATGGACAGAGATGTCAGCAGAGAGCACTGTGCTCGTGATGTCAGCAGAGAGCTCTGTGTTCCCAAAAGAAAATGGGTTCCTCTGTAGTATTCAGCAGCTAATAAGTACTGGAAGGATTAAGATTTTTTTTTTTTAATAGAAGTAATTTACAAATCTGTTTAACTTTCTGGCACCAGTTGACATATCGCCCCAATCATACCGGTGACCCGTGATCATCACATCACGCAATTTGTTGTGTCATCACAGCAGTTACACATAAAACAAAAGCAGCATTATGTTGACACAACATAGGATGGTAAAACTACATATCTAGGAATGGGAACCAGAGACACCAGATCTGTCCAGCAATACTATCACTGGTTTCTTATCACCCTCGCTGTGTATAGCTCCCCCTACTGGATTCCTCTGCTCAGCTGAAGAGGTAAGGGTAGTGTTTCCCAACCAGGGTGCCTCCAGCTGTTGCAAAACTACAACTCCTAGCATGCCCGGACAGCCTTTGGCTGTCCGGGCATGCTAGGAATTGTAGTTTTGCAACAGCTGGAGGCACCCTGGATGGGAAATACTGGGTCAGGGAGAAAGGTGCCTTATGCGTATGGGCAATTTTTGCGTAAATGACACTACACAGATTCTGCAAAAATTCTGCAGCATTTCCACACCCTTTATATAATCCATTCCAATATCTGATTTTTCTTGCAGATTTCCCTGCGGATTTGCTGTGGGGGATGTCTGCAGAAAATTAATTTAGTGTGCGTTTACCTCTATGATATGGGGGAACTGTGGCTCTAACTATGGGGGAACTATTTCTTTAAGGGTGCATTCCCACCTGCATATTTGCTGCTGCGTATTTTATTTCCCATTGAAGTCAATGGGTTAGAAAATACGCAGCAGCAAATACGCAGCAAAATACGCCAGGTGGGAACGTACCCTTAAATGGGTGAACTGTAGCTATAAATATGGGGGAACTTCATACCTTCTAGCATATTTATGTTTCAACTGAAGGTTTATTGTTGTACTTTGTGTGCCACCTTCTTTGGGGTGTGTATCCCCAACACTTTTGGTCTGTTTGTATTTCTTTAATTGTTTTAAAACTAATAAAAATTAGTTTAAAAAAAATAATAATGGGGGAACGATGGCTTTAAATATGGGGGAACTAATGCTATAAATATGGGGGAACAATGGCTTTCAACGGGTACTCCAGTGGGAAAAAATGTTTTTTTTAAATCAACTGGTGCCAGAAAGTTAAACAGATTTGTAAATGACTTCTATTTAAAAATCTTTACCCTTCCAGTACTTTTTAGCAGCTGTATGCTACAGAGGAAATTCTTTTCTTTAAAAAAAAATGTTTTGTCTTGTCCACAGTGCTCTCTGCTGACACCTGATGCCCGTATCAGGAACTGTCCAGAGCAGGAGAAAATCCCCATAGCAAACCTATGCTGCTCTGGACAGTTCCTGACACAGACAGAGGTGTCAGCAGAGAGCACTGTGGACAAGACAAAAAAAGAAATTCAAAAATAAAAGAATTTCCTCTGTAGCATACAGCTGCTAAAGAGTACTGGAAGGGTAAAGATTTTTTAATAGAAGTCATTTACAAATCTGTTTAACTTTCTGGCCCCAGTTGATTAAAAAAAAAAAATGTTTTCCCACTAGAGTACCCCTTTAAATATGGGAGAACTGTGGCTCTAACTGTGAGGGAACTGTAGGTCTAAATATAGGGGAAGATGTGCCTCTGAATATGTGACAACTTTTGCTCTAACTAGGGGGAACAGTGGTTCTAACTATGGGGGATTTGTGGTTATAAATATGAGAGCACTGTATGTTTTGTTATTTAGACACTGTGGCTGTTGTTGTGGTGCTGTGGGCACTTAGATCAGGATCCTAAGGGCATGGCTGGCAACATAATACTGAAACATTCAGATGAACGCCATTGTTTCAAACAGCTTCCCTCCCTGTAGCCTATGAAATTCTTAATATACAGTGACCCCCCGACTTATGATGGCCCCGACATATGATCATTTCAACATATGATGGCCTCTCAGAGCCCATCGTATGTTGAAGGCAGCCTCGACATATGATGCTGCTGTGTGTCGGGGCCATCGTACAAACAGCTATCTGACAGCGCTGACAACTTCAGCAACTGACAGATAGTTGTTTAATGTGCCCCGTGTGCCCCATTCTGCCTCCTGTTACTCACATGCTGTCCTGCTAATTCACGCAGGCTTCCACTGTGAGCTCCGTGTAAGCCCCGCCCCCCAGTGCAGCTATAGCCAATAGCCTGCAGCATCTTGTTGCAGCCATCCAATGAGCTGCTGGCTGCCCTCCCCTTCCTTTCCTATAGAGCTGTAGTCGGCAGGATGGTAATGGAGGACATTCTGTCCCCCCTGAAGGTATTTAAAGAACTGTACAGTACTGTATGCGATGTCACACATCACCTACAATACATATACACACAATACACCCCATACATCAATGTTTCCCTATCAGTGTGCCTCCAGCTGTTGCTAAACTATAACTCCCCGCATGCCCAGACGGCCAATGGCTGTACATGCACGCTGGGAGTTGTAGTTGTGCAACAGCTGGAGGCACCCTGGTTTGTTAAACACTCCCCATACACTCCACATACAATGGTCATCCCAGAACCAATTAGCAGTTTCCCATAGAGATATGTATTCAACATACAATGGTTTCAAGGCCCCAGAACCAATTACCATTTTTACATAGACATATGTACTCGACATATGATGGTTTCAACATATGATGGTTCTCCTGGAACCAATTAATATCATATGTTGAGGGACCACTGTATTTGTAAATCACTTAATTTACCTAAAATTACTCCTTACCACAAAAAAAACACCTCTAAAGTTGTGGCCACTAGGTGTCTCTCTTTACTGCAATTTACTGGCTGTTGTTAGGTGATTTCTGTCTAAAGTAACACAGGACAAAACATAGGTGGGTGCCGGGATTTTCATGAGATATGTGCAGGAGAGTGAGAGAGAGAGTCCGAGAAAGCCTGGGCTGTATATGTGATAGCCTGGGGGAAGTAGGGTATGGGGAGTGTAGCTGTGCAGTAATTAAAGGGTGCTTGTTAACCTTTGCTATTCGTGATGCCAGGGTGAGGGCTTCTCAGTAACTCTTATCCTACCGCAGCCCTTCCCAGGAGCGATAGGGAGATAGACAATAATAGATTGTCCACAACAGGAGAGTTTTCTGAAACAGTATTAACTTTTACTGAAGGTTTTCTGCAAGCTTCAATAACATAACAGTCTCTAAGCATAACAACGGCTTTCCTTGGAGATTGACAAAGGTTGGGACTTTAGCATTTAGAGTCTTTTAGTACTGTGGGTTGTTCCGCTGGATTTAGGGGAATTAGTTGCGGTCCAGTAGTCACGCTAACTTTAGCAGGGAGCTAGATTTGAACTCACGGTTTTGGTTCAGCTGAGGCCGTCCGTTTTTTTTTTTAGGCCTAGCGTGTCTTTGAAAGTTGCGTAGCACCGTCCTGTTAGTCCGGCATCCACGAGAACAGCAACCCAAGAGAGCGATAATTGACTACAGCTCGCTTATATGGGCAGGGGCTGCACGCTAATTGGTCCATACTGATGTCAATCACCATTACAGAGATTTGTGGGTAACACGTGACCCAAGGACTTCCTAAGGTCCTACAACATACCATAGAGGTTATTAGAAAAAGTCACATGACCGAAGGTCCTGCGACGCTAAACAAGGTAAGCACTATACATTACTGTAAAATATATATAATTATTAAATATCTACATATATTAGCATTAGAGATAGACTTGAGGAGAGGCGACTAGGGGCTGACCCAACTGAGGAACCCCACCTGAACATAGTTATTCTGACTTTTGGGACCTCTACACTAGGTACGGTAAGCAATACGGTACCGGGACACCACACATACCTGCAAGATAATCCAGTCTGCCTGATGAAGAAGATCTACAAAGGCAGCTATCAGATAGAGCGACATACTCCACCCTTGCGGCCACCACAAGTATGTAGAGAAGGGAATTCTTACCAAAAAAACAGCAGAGAGACTAATGCCAGAATCTCCGAAACCTGCCAAAGGATATCATTTGCCTAAGGTGCATAAGTCACTGAGCCGACCCCCAGGCAGACCTATTGTCGCGGGGATCGGCTCGGTGACCGAGTACCTGTCGCAATATATAGACTGGTTGCTTAACCCCCTATTGGTTTCTATTCCGTCCTACATAAAGGACACAGGCCATCTATTAAACTTAGTGAAAGATGTACATTGGGAAGAAGACTGTAAATTATGCTCAATTGATGTAGATAGCCTGTACACCTGAATCCCGCATGATGTGGGTGTGCAGGCTATACAGAATTACCTGCAGTCTACTGAAATATCAACAGAATTAGGTAATTTTGTGACACAGGGATTGCAATCTGTACTTACCAATAACACATTTAAACATTCGGATCAATGCTATAGGCAGGAGACCGGGACCCTGATGGGGACACCGGTCTCCTGTACCTATGCTAACCTTTTTTTTAAGCAATCTTTGAGGAAAAATACATATATACAACAACCAGTCCATTTTTGCAATATGTCAAAATCTACTCCCGTTATGTAGACGACATATTGGTAATATGGACAGGGACAAAACAGCAGTTCATTGACTTTGTGAGTTATTTAAACAATAACAACACAGAAAATATTCTTACCAATACGGGGGAGACACACTGGAATTTCTAAATGTCAAACTTATAGTAAAAAATAACACATTGATCACAGAGGGTTACAGAAAAGAAGTCGCCAGAAATACCATACTCCACTTCAACAGCTCACATCAACAAACAGTTAAAAAGGGAATACCATACGGACAATTTTTAAGATTAAAGAGAAATAACACTACAGAAGAGTCATATCAGAGGCAGGCAGATGAACTAGAACTCAGATTGAAAAAAAGAGCATATCCAGTAGATTTTATTAAAATAGGTAGACAAAGAGCAGATAAATTAAAAAGACACGATCTATTACAGCCAAAAAGAAAAAGTAAAAAAGAAAAAAGATTTACATTCGTCTTTGAAAATTCTCCACTAAATCATACTATAGAGATGGCCCTAAGAAGAAACTGGTATGTCCTGGAGGCAGATGAGGAAATAAAAAAGTATGGAAACCTATAGTCACTTATAGAACAGGACAATAGGAGATAAATTAAGGAAAAAAGATCAGAAGAGTAAAAAAACTACATGGCTGCAGGGACTGTAGCTGCAGGGACTGTAATTTTTGTAGATGCATGATAACAACTAAAAACGTACGAATTGGTCCAATATATCATACAGTAAAACAGTTAATTACTTGTCATTAAATAAATATTGTTTATGCAATATTTTGTCCATGCAACTTCTTTTATGTGGGAAAAAAAAGACAACTCTTCAAGCGTACTCGAGAAGATTTTTATTCCATACGCACAGGAAAGAATGGTGTTCCCCGTTTCTTGTCCCACATAAAAGAGAAGCAGAGAAGCATGACAATAACCCAGAGGTCCTACGTTTCATTGGACTTGAAAAAGTAGAAAATATAGCAGAAGAAAGGTTAGATATAACACTCCTGAAGAGAGAAACAAAATGGATTATAAGTACCAATGCAACGGGACCTCTGGGGTTAAATGAGAGGATGGACCTCTCGGTGTGTTTTTGATCTCTAGAAACACCCATCTGATACGTCAGTGATCACGTGTGAAGGTGTCACAATGGTGATTGGTGATTTTAGTTCACTTACCTGTATATCAGGGAAGCAGTTCCAGCAGGTAGTATGGCCTGAAGAAGCACTAGTCTTAGTGCAAAATGGAGCTTGTTGCCGCTTGTACCCCCCGCTCCTTCCCTCTCCCCTATGTATCTATGTGAGTACTTTATGCAATAAAGCAAGAAGACGGAATTTGGTGAGTGGCCGTTTTTTTTCTTATCTTCTTTTGAGTATATTTTGCATCTTTGCCGACACCTGAGCACCACCATTACTGCACCTGCAAAGTAGATCCATAACCGAGAGACCGGAGTTCCAACTGTTCGGAGTGCCGTAGGAATCGTCTTTGTATTTAGTACCACTTTCCAGGAAACTGTTCATCTAGGAATGCTCGGACCTGGCACATTCCCTGAGTTCTTCCAGCAAAATGGTGACCACCACATTATGGGTGTCAGGTCCGAGCATTCCTAGATGAACAGTTTCCTGGAAAGTGGATTGGTCATCGTGGGCCAGTTTATTGGCCCCCAAGGTCTCCTGATCTGACCCCCTTAGACTTTTATCTTTGGGGTCATCTGAAGGCAATTGTCTATGCTGTGAAGATACGAGATGTGCAGCACCTTTTTATATGTGTAAGTGAGATTCTCTCTTGCTCTGCCGGTGATTTTGGTGCTTTTGTCTCCGCCCTTGATAAACATGGTGGGAGAGAAGACCTGATAAGACTTGTCACTGATGTTATATAACATTATGTTTGCACAGTATCCGGCTGCTTGTCTGGATGAGCTGCCAGACGCTGAGTTTATCTGAAAGGGACAGGAGGAAGCAAGAAAGGCCCCTGGAGACCATGTATGTGTGCGTGTGTGTGTGTGGGGGGGGGGGGGGGGTTAGCTGGGTGACAACAACCACTATATCCTCAGCAGCATCATCATACGAGAGGACAGGTGACTGCCTCCTCTACAGTCAGCACACTTCCCTCCTCTAATACTCTGTGCTGCTGGGGACCGTGCCCTCTCGTAGGCCCTTCCTTATATTATGACACTACTCCTGCCATCAAGCCTGGTCTTCAATACATTTATCACAAACACAAACAAAATCAGTACTCAGTACTGTTCCAGGTGGCATACGGGGTCATTATTATGATTTCTATTGTACATTAATTATGTATGTTTATTTTAGGTATTGGACAGTGAATATAAGCTATGTGCAAAGGTTATTAAGATGTTTAACCACATAAGGACCAAGGACGTACGCGTACGTCATGGGGAATTTCGGTCCCTGCCGCGCACTGGGCGGGAACCGGACCAGGGTGACTGCTCATATCGATCAGCAGGCACCCCGTGCAAATGCCCAGACCCCCTATTTCGGCGATCGCCGCAAATTGCAGGTGAATTCACACCTGCGATTTGCGCCGATCTCGGGTCATGCAGGTCTATGGTGACCCGGAAAATAAGGGGGATCGGGGTTGTCCAAGACATCGACGATCCCCCTGAAGGGATAGGAGTGAGGTGGCAGGGGTGCCACCACTCCTATCCCTGCTATTGGTTGTCTAGAAGCGACAACCAACAGCAGATCGGGGGCGGGGGGTTAACTTTCGGTTTCCCCGTTCTGCCCACCCACAATAGGCGGGGCAGAACACGGAGACCGACAGGGACCAGCCCCGAAGTTCACTTACCCATCACATGTGGCAGCGGGCTACGATCGGCAGCAGAAGAGGACAGCGACGCGGCTCCCTGGATCCTACGGAAGCTGGTGAGTTGCCTAGCAACATCTGGAGGGCTACAGTTTGAGACCACTATACAGTGGTCTCTAAACTGTAGCCCTCCAGATGTTTCAAAACTACAACTCCCAGCATGCCCAGACAGCTGTTTGCTGTGTGGGCATGCTGGGATTTGTAGTTTTGCAACAGCTGGAGGGCTACAGTTTGGAAATCACTGTGCAGTGGTCCCTAAACTGTAGCCCTCCAGATGTTGCAAAACTGCAAATCCCAGCATGCCCACACAGCAAACAGCTGTCTTGGCATTCTGGGAGTTGTAGTTGCATAACTACATCTCCCAGCATGCCCTTCGGCGATCAGTACATGCTGGGAGTTGTAGTTTTGCAAGAGCTGGAGGCACACTGGTTGGTAAAATACTGAGTTAGGTAACAGAAACTAACTGAAGGTTTTCCAACCAGTGTGCCTCAAGCTGTTGCAAAAGTACTACTCCCAGCATGCACGGTCTGTCAGTACATGCTGGGAGTTGTAGTTTTGAAACAGCTGGAGGTTTGCCCCCCCCCCCCCCCCCCCATGTGAATGTACAGGGTACATTCACATGGGCATGTCTACAGTAAGTTTCCCACAAACTCCTAGCGGGAAACTCACTGTAACCCGCCAGTGCAAATGTACCCTAAAAACACTACACTAACACATAATAAAGGGTAAAACACTACATAAACACCACCTTACACTGTCCCCCCCAATAAAAATGAAAAACTTCTTGTACGGCATTGTTTCCAAAACGGAGCCTCCAGCTGTTGCAAAACAACAACTCCCAGCATTTCCGGACAGCCACTGATTGTCCAGGTATGCTGGGAGTTTAGCAACAGCTGGAGGCACCCTGTTTGGGAATCACTGGTGTAGAACACCCCTATGTCCACCCCTATGCAATCCCTAATTCAGTCCTCAAATGCGCATGGCGATCTCTCACTTCAGAGCCCTGTCGTATTTCAAGGAAAAAGTTTAAAGCCACATATGGGGTATTTCCGTACTCGGGAGAAATTGCACTACAAATTTTGGGGGGCTATTTCTCCTTTTACCCTTATGAAAAGGAAAGGTTGGGGGCTACACCAGCCTCTTAGTGTAAAAAAATAAAAAAATGTACACTAACATGCGGGTGTTGCCCCATACTTTTTATTTTCACAAGAGGTAAAAGGAAAAAAAGACCCCCAAAATTTGTAATGCAATTTCTCCTGAATTTCTCTACAGAAATACCCAATATGTGGGCGCAAAATGCTCTGCGGATGCACAACAAGGCTCAGGAAAGAGAGTGCACCATGTACATTTGAGGCCTAAATTGGTGATTTGCACAAGGGTGGGTGATTTTACAGCGGTTTGGACTTAAATGGAAAAAAAAAAAATACCCACATGTGACCCCATTTTGGAAACTACACCCCTCACGGAATGTAACAAGGGGTATAGTGAGCCTTAAGACCCCACAGGTGTTTGACGAATTTTCGTTAAAGCTGGATGGGGAAAAAAAGAATTTCACTAAAATGCTGGTGTTACCCTAAATTTTTCTTTTTCACAAGGGAAAATAGGAAAAAAGTCCCCCAAAATTTGTAAGAACATACCCCATATGTGGATGTAAAGTGCCCTGCGGGCGAACTACAATCCTCAGAAGAAAAGGAGCGCCATTGGGCTTTTGAAGAGAAAATTTGTCCGGAATTGAAGGCCACGTGTGTTTACAAAGCCCCCATAGTGCCAGAACAATGGAGCCCCCCCCCCCCACATGTGACCCTATTATGGAAACTACACCCCTCACATAAGGTAATAAGGGGTACAGTGAGCATTTACACCCCACAGGTGTCTGACAGATTTTTGGAACAGTGGTCCGTGAAAATTAAAAATGTAATGTAGCTGAAAGAACATCATTGCTAGATAGTGGTGTTGTGTGGATCCTGGCACTTAAGCAGGGGATAGATGAAGCAGATCCATCTGAATATGTATCATCCTCTTGTGGAAAGTGTTTTTGTAGAAAATTGTGGAATGCAGCAGAAATATCCTCTTTTGTCTTTCTCTGGCTATTCACCGTTTGTTTAATCGGTTTTTGGCCGGGATTTGTCCTTCCGTCAAAAAATTTTTGTGTTGGTTAAAAAAAAACGACTAAATAAGAAAATTATAATATTAGTAAATGAGGCCCAGTGTATTTACAAGTGCTTTGCCACTTCTTTGTGCGACTTACACTCACCAGGTGCTCTCTCTGGCCACAAGAGAACTCTGTGCACAGTGGACAATAAGACAATAAGCATTAGACAGGACACATCTTATAGATAGACTGAGTATAAGTATACTGGCTATAAGCTAACAGTCCTATCTCAATGCTGTACATGACTAGTTTCTGTACATTAAATGTAATATATACACATTTGTTAAGACTAGACAATCCTAACATAATAATATGTTTTACTATTGACCATTATGTATAGGTGTTTTATTCTCTATATCTAGGGGCAGTTGGCCTTGAGTAGACCGTTGGGACCTGCGCAGCACCACCTCTTGAGAACTAGGATTTGGAGGTAAGTCTGGAAGCTCAGCAGATGTTTCTCCAACAGGAACTTGAACTTCCACTTGCACTTGTTCCAGAACCAGTTGAACAGAGATTGCTGGTACTGTAGGAGCCGGTGCATAGGTTGGAGTTGCAGGAATTTCTTCCGGAGCTCTCAGAACCGGCACATAGACTGGAGCCAATGGAGGTAAGCCAGGAGCCGGAGGTTGACAGATGTATGTGGGTTGAGTGGGTGAGAACATAGGAAAATCCATAGAGAGATGTATCCCTTCACAAGGAACATATTCATGTGGTCTGGCACATGGAGACGGTGGTGGTGCAGCCGCAGAGAGATCTTCCATTAGACAGATTTTGATACGGTTTCTGTGGACAACCTGTGGCTCATACCCAGACTTCTGGACTTCATAGACATCGGACTCAGGGTAGGGAATAGCCGTCACTGTGTAAGGCTTCGTCTCCCAGATGGAATCCAACTTGTCCATTCAAGGGAATTTTTTTAGCCAGGCTTTGTCACCCACCTGCAGTGGCTAGGCTGTGGCATGGCGGTTGTCATCCTGTTGCCTTTGCTGGGCCTCGCCCATCTTCTTACTGATGATCTCTTGTGCTTCTTGAATCTGCCTTTGGTGATCAGAAACCCACTCGTTTGATGCTTGAGGAGAATTGTTGATTGGGGCTTGTAACCCAAATGTCGGAGCCTTAGGCAGTTGCCCGTGCTGTCCCATCATAAAATAGAAGGGAGTATACCCAGTAGAACAATGCACAGTGTTGTTATAGATCTCCACTAGCTCAGGTAGTAGCCAAGGCCATTCTTCTTGTTGTGACACAGAGGCTGCTCGCAGCATATGGATGAATACTTGATTGATCCGCTCACAGAGCCCGTTCCCTTGAGGGTAAAAGGCAGTGGTTCTGAGCTTCTTACAGTCGTGTAACTGACAGATTTATTGAAAGAGTTGGGCCTCAAAGGCCGGTCCACGGTCAGTGAAGACAGACTCAGGGCATTCAAAGGTTTGTACCCACTTAGAGTAGAACATCTGAGCCACCGTCTTGGCCGTGAGATCTTTGACGGAGACAACAATAACCCACTTGGAGAAGTGGTCCACCATGGTGAGAGCATACGTGTACCCGGACTGGGTAGGAGACAACTTCACATGGTTTAGCGTGACTAGCTGATTGGGTCTGTCACTCTGGATGGAGTGTAGGGCTGCTCTTGCGTCTTCTCGCACATTCTTGGTGACATTACAGACAGAACATTCACTGCACCATTTCTCGATGTCACTCCGCATTCCAATCCAGTAGAACCTTCGCCAGATAGTGGCTTCTGTCTTGTGAACTCCATAGTGTCATGACTGGTCATGATATGCATTGAGGACCATCGCTGCGTCTCTTCAGGGAACTAGAATCTGATGAAGTTGATCACCAGAGACCAGATCCAAAGAATTTCGGTACAAAAGTCTTTTGTGCACAAACAGTCCCTTCCTCTGTCGCCACAGATGCTTCAGCTCACAGTCACAATTGGCCCGGAGTATGGTCTAGCGCGACTAGCTGATTGGGTCTGTCACTCTGGATGGAGTGTAGGGCTGCTCTTGCGTCTTTGCGCACATTCTTGGTGACGTTACAGACAGAACATTCACTGGACCATTTCTCGATGTCACTCCGCATTCCAATCCAGTAGAACCTTCGCCAGATAGTGGCTTCTGTCTTGTGAACTCCATAGTGTCCTGACTGGTCATGATATGCATTGAGGACCATCGCTGCGTCTCTTTGGGGAACTAGAATCCGATAAAGTTCATCACCAGAGACCAGATCCAAAGAATTTCGGTACAACAGTCTTTTGTGCACAAACATTCGCATCCTCTGTCACCACAGATGCTTCAGCTCACAGTCACAATTGGCCCGGTGAAGACGGGTTGGTACCTTTTTCACCAGAAGGTAGTCCAACAGATCCCCCATGACTCGACTTTTGTCCTGTAGAGTCTTTCAGATATACAGGTCTTCTTTAACCTTCTCAGACCTGGGTTCACCATTCACAAGGGCAGTAATGACATTCTGGTTTACAAACCATTCATAAAATGGGGCATCTCCTCATCTTCCCACCCGTCTTCCATGGGTGGCTATTTGCCGGGGGTCATTCAAGACAACACACACTTTTGTACTTGATAGGGATGCTATAGTTAGCTAATCTTGAAGCCCATCGCTGTTCAAGGGCGCCCAGTTTGGCAATGTTCAGATGGGCCAAAGGATTGTTATCCGTGTAGCCAGTAAATGGTGTAGCGTCAAAATAATCTTTGAATTTTTCTGTAAATTGGTATCATTCTTCTCTGCCCCTCGCAGATTTCAACTGGTGTAGGCAATCACTCTCTCGACGATCTTGGACTTGGGACAGGACAGCTCCTAGGCCTTCAAGACTGGCATCAGTATATAGCCGGAATGGCTGACTGTAATCTGGATACGCCAAGATGGGTGGCTGCATCAATAGACGCTTTAGAGCTTGAAACACTATTTCTTGCTCTTCGGCCCAATTAATAGGTAGTCTTCCGTTGTAATTCTCCTTCGCCGTTTCCTGCAGGAGAGCTGTAAGGGGTTCTGCAATTTGGGCAAAGTGTGGGATGAAACGGCGGTAGTGCCCTGTAAGTACATGTTCACCCAATTGAATGATTGGCTCCCAGTATCCATGCCTGGGGACTGGTTGCCCAATACCTGCAACTACTCTTTATTTTATTTTTTCCATTTACAAAAGATACATAATATAAAGACATATCCCTATACACAATCATTTTAACAGAATAATCTTTTTAACCCACCCCCGCCATCCCCCCGACGCTGCACACTACAGATAAAAAAGAAATAAATGAAGTCCTTTACTCTTGTCCCCAGGGTCCCCATATTCCCTGTCATGTCTTTTTGGCTTTGATTGTTTTGCTTCTTATCTTCTCATATCTTTTTACTTTATTTATTTCTGTCAACCACTTTGTACACTTAGGGGACTCTGTGGTCGTCCATTTCCTCATAATTTTCAATCTTCCCAAAAACAACAACTTATTAACCAATCTACGTTTACAACCCTCTATAGTTTACAACACTTCCGAACAAGGTTTCAGGTTGAAAATGTTATCTTATGGATTCCATTTTCTCCTATAGCTACTGATCTTTCTACAGGACCAAACCATATGCATTAGCTCTGCTCCATGTAATCCATATTTGGAGCATTCTGCGTGTGCTCTTAAAACCACATCCAGCCAATTTATTTGGCGTATAATATGATCTGTGTTTTAGCATAAATTGGGATGTTCTATGCCTTTCATTAAAGGGGTTCTCCCTTGTTTATACTGTTTTTTGTTATTATATTTGTGTGTTATGTGTGTATAAGTATGTGTTTCTTTATGTGTGTTGTGATTATGTATATATGTATTTTCTTACCTGAAGATCCGGAAGCTGGCCCCTTTTTCTTCCAGTGGGTTGCTGTGTAACCTCGGCCTCCGCCATGTTGTGTTCGGTAAGTGGGATGTCGGGGGTGTGTTCTTGCTTCTGTCCTTCCTATCTTCTGACGTCGAAGGCAAATCTTTTCTTCCTGTTTCTTCCGTGGCTCAGCGACGAATCTGCGGCCTCTTCCGGCGCATGCGCAGGTAGTTTTTTTTTTTTACCAATAAAGTTTTTTATTGTCTAATTGACAAACTGTCTGCGCTTGCGCGAAGCTACGCTATTAGCGTAGACCTAATGTACGCTACGCTGTTAGCGTAGCACTTGCGTACTCGCGCATGCACAGACAGTTTGTCAATTAGACAAAAAAAACTTTATTGGTAAAAAAAAAAAAAAAAAAACTACCTGCACATGCGCTGGAAGAGGCCGCAGATTCGTCGCTGAGCCACGGAAGAAACAGGAAGAAAAGATTCGCCTCGGACATCAGAAGATAGGAAGGACAGAAGCAAGAACACACCCCCGACATCCCACTTACCGAACACAACATGGCGGAGGCCGAGGTGCACAGCAAGCCGCTGGAAGAAAAAGGGGCCAGCTTCCGGATCTTCACAAAAGGTAAGAAAATACATATATACAAAAGCACAACACACATAAAAAAAATACATACTTATACACACATAACACACAAACATAATAACAAAAAACAGTATAAACAAGGGAGGACCCCTTTAACCGACATCACTATCTGGCTATTTACAATACTATCCCATTTAGATTCATCCATAAGTCCTAAATCTCTTGACCACTTCTCCTTACTAGTAAACACCATTTTATTTACCCTTTCTAGTAAAATAGTCTTGTATAAAAATGAAATTTCCATCTTATTTTTTATATAAAATTTGACTCATCAGGGGGTGATTGTTAATCCAAAACACATCTTTCTCAATAGTGCAACTTGCTTAAACCTAAAAATTTGTGTCGATTCCACTTGATATGTGTCTTGCATAACTCTGAAACCATTCAGTGTACCTTGTGAGAAAAATTGGGATACATAAAGCATGCCCATTGTAACCCAGTAACTATAATCTTCTATCTTATCTACTTCTATTAAAGTTTTTATTACCCCACATTGGCGAGAAACTTACACACCCATTTATGCCCAGTATTCTCCTAACCTTCCCCCAAACCAAATGTGGTTGTTTTAACATTCCTTTCTTGCCTAATCTTTCTGTTACCCCCCCCCCCCCCACCCACCATCTTCAGTATTTTAAAAATGTGTCTAGTGTTATATTTATATTTAAACTTTCAAAATTCAGGGAGCAATTGCCCTTTTATACCTGTGAGTTGGACAATTTGTGCTGTTAAATGATAAATCCTGAAATTGGGGACCCCCTTTGTCATTAGGTGCAGTCAAAACATGCAACAACTCTGAAATTAACATCATCAGGCTCACACAATACACGAGCATCCCAATGTTGGTAGAAAACATGCTTAGATATAGTAGACACTTGTGACTCTTTATCTATTAACTCTAAAAAGGTACACCTTCTGTGCTGGTCGCCTTGGGCGACCTTTCTGGCCTCCCCAGAGTTTCAAGCTATCCCCCTCCCCCCACAGTCACCCGGTACGTGCGGGATGCGGGAGTTGTACGACTCCTTCGGAAATCCGACAGCCCTCCATACTCTCTGCAGTCCGATTCCTACTCTTGCTGCACCCCTTTCCTTTTATACTCCCCCTCCTGCCCTGTCTGCTCTGCTAGGTCTCTGGATTCTTCCATTCTTCCTCCTCTATCTTGCCCCTTTCCTCCTCTTCTTCCCCTTTTTCCTTCTCACCCTCCACGTCCCCCCCTCCTCCTCACCTTTCCCCTCTCTCTTTGCCTGTTGTGTAGCCCTCATGTTTCTGTAGATTCCCATGTTTTTTATTGTTCTTTTTATTGGATTTATTGGATTGGACTCTGCCTCCATAGCCTTATTGAGTGTCTTTTTTTACGCCACCTGATTGTAATAGCACAGAGGACTCTACTATGGTACCCTGGTTATCACTGCTATATAGATTTACTTGTGTTTGTCTATATCGTACATGTTGATGATGTATAACCATTACCGCCCTGTATTTGGCGGATGCTGCTTGTTATTCAATTTCCTTGTTTTAATAAAAGACCTTTTGAATTCGAAAAAAAAAAAAAAAAAAAAAAGGTACACCTTCTACAATAACTGTTACAAGGGGGCAGGAGGCGACATAAAGTGAGAGTCCTGATTTAGGTCGTTCAGGGGTTCGACCTGGAGACTGTTTTCCTGAGGGACGGTCCTCGACCTCAGGGTAAATCTGTTTAACTCCCAGCACTGCATCTTCCAATGGCCGGGCTTGTTACAATAGGTGCAAAAAGGTCTCTGAGTCCCGGAGTATCTATTGGGTGGAGGATTACGGTAACTGGGGTTGCAGGGAGCAGGAGCAGGGGCAGGTTTTCTAGGTAAGGACAGTTCACAGTGGAGCAGGCCGGGTGGCAAGCTCTTACACAGCTTTAGTCAGTTGTTCAATGTCCTGCCTAACACTCTGTAGATCCGAGACTGTGGTGACTGTCAGAGTAGGTTGCACTGGGCTGGGACAGGGGATGGTGATGGTATTGGTCTGGCCATCGCCCCTAGTGGTTCCTGAGCAGGCGCAAGGGGAGTACACACATCTTCAAACTTAACTCGATCACTTAAATAGCTAGTCTCTTAAAAGCAGGAAATTACATGTTGGGATTTTGGACTGCTAACATTCTCGGTTGGGCCTTGTCCCACTTATTATGAGCCACATCAATAAATCTGTCCATTAACACTTTGTTGCCCTGCTGGAGTTATACCATCCAGTTTCTGGACAGTCTCTAGGGCATTCTGTAGGGCTACAGCACATGCTCTCAAGGTCTCACCTGGCTTTTGTCCCCTTTCATACAGCTGGAGATTTACCTCTGATGGAGAATGTGACTCAAATACCTGGTACATTCCTTCAAAGATCTGCTCCACAGTCGCCTTCTCAGATATTTGCAAGGTGCGGACTTCCTCTAGTGCCAGTCCCTGAAGTTGCCTCTTGAGCAGTTGCACCTGTTGGTTAGGAGGGTAAGAGTAAAAGACAAACAAGCTCTGGATCCTCTCTTTGAAATGCCTCAGGGTGAAGGGGTCTCCATTGTAGGTAGGGAGCACAGGATCCCCCATGAATACCGGTGCGGTCGCTGGAACACCAGGGTTGTTGATGCTTGCAGGAGTCAGGACACTATCTGCTGGCCCAGGTGGCGGGCTCACCGCTGGAGATGGAGGGGCACTGATGCCAGGTTGATCTGTGGTGCTGGGTTCAGACATTGTGTAGATTTTTTTGAGTGCATTTTCACTCTAAGGAAAATTAAGTGCTTTCCTTTTTAAGAGAGCTGGGGAGGTTCTGCAGCAGCTTCGGTTTGCATAATGGGAATAAGGACAGTTGACACTCCCCCTCTATTTTGCAAGTACCCGGTAACAGAAGGCTTGGTAACCAGACTTGCGGGCAACTCCGGCATAGTAATGACAGATTTGGGTACCGGAGACTCTGTATTGATGATCAGTAAGGCTTTCAGGAGTTGCGGTGCAACTCTGGCTTTGTATACAACAGCCGGGCATGAATCCAGCAGCCGGGGGCTTCTAAGATGGCTGTGCCCACGGAACTTCCTGTTTGGGTCCGGTCGGGAAAGTCTTCCCCTGTGCAACACAGGGAGATGCTTTTTGTTCCACCTCGCTGAGCTGAAGAGGCGTCCCCCCCTGGGTACTGACGTGGGCAGAGCTGCGACCGCTCACATGAATGGGAATCACTGGATCAGATTAACCCCTTCAGGTATGGCCAACACTTTGCAAGCAGTACAGCTTCTGTACGGATTTTACACATGGCGGGCACAACTTCAATACTTTTCACAATGGCAGGCAATAAACGTTTCTTCACCTCCCCCTCCATTTCACAAGCGCCTCTCAACATAAAAATTTTGCAGACAAAGTCCCGTACAATTTTTGAGCGCAATTTCTTTTCGCACGGATGTGCAAATTTTCTGCAATACAGACACAGTTCAGACTGGGGGGGGGGGGGGATTTTCACATAAGGCGCACACCCGAATCCTGTTCAAAGGATGCCAAATGTTGTGATAGAGGGTGTTGGAATGGCAGATGTTATTAACCTTTAGTGTTCGTGACGCCAGGGTGTGGTTTTCCTCTACACCCCCCCCCCCGAGGTATGGCAACTGGTTCCTGGGCCAGGCATGGGGCTAATAATCACTCCAAAGCAAGGTTACGGAACAACAGCAGCTTTAATGAGGCAGACAGATGTTAAAGTCTTTACAGCTCAGCTTAGGCCCAAGGAGATGACCAGTGAAATTAAGGAGGCTTGTTGGCTCACTGGGACTTGTAGTGGACTTGGACTCAATTATGCAACCCATACTGACTTTAGACTTGACAGACTTGACTATGCTGACTAGACTCCCCTGTATTTAGGCTTACCACGCTTTGACTTTTACCTGCAGGGGGTTCCACGGATAATGGTTGCGTGGCTGCGTGACTAGGCCTTGGTCTCCCTCAGGAACACCAGGCACTCTCAGGTCTTAACTTGACTGTACCTCTGTACCAACTGAACTAAGCCAACTCCTCCCAGCTATATAAGGGAGCAATTTGGAGGGGCCTCATAGGTCACAACAAGTCACCTGGTCACTTACACCTTCCTTGGTTCCAAAGGGCTTAACAACAGGATTTAAAGGTACAAACACTTATTAACACATTAGTGCAATACATTAACTCTATAGGGGCAATGAGAGTTCTGAGGAGTGTGGGGGCTAGGGGACTGGGACTGAGTCCACCTAATAGGACCACTAGTGTACAGAAGGGCCACTTCTGTACTGGGCCATCACATTTGCATCACCCAAGATTGCATCATCTTGAGAAAACAAAGATTTTCTTCCAAAAGTAGTATCATAACAAAACATCACTCAAGAGCAGGGGACGTGCACAGAAATGTTTGGGGGCAGGGGCTCAAGTAAAAAAGAAGGCCACTTCTAATTAAAAAAATGTTTGTAAAAACCTCACATATGTTACTTAACACAACACAATACCTAAGGTAAGGGACCACCGGCAGTCATGTCAGCTGAATGGGACCGGCAATGGCATCACCCTACAGAGGTCCCAACCAGTGAGTAAATGATAGGGCAGGTGCATTAAAAGGGCAGGGGCTCAAGCCCCCTTTTAAGTCTATGTGTGCACATCCCTGATCAAGAGGGTGTTCTTGCCAAACTTTTTCAAGAATCCGGTGGGAGAAGATCACCGGACATCAAAAGAGCACATCTTACCTACCTAGAAAGATCAGAATTGCTCAGGTCATCTTAGCCTTATTTCTCCTACTCTAAGGTCCGAACAAATTGGCTTTGAAAGCTTCTCTGTCAAGGTGAATTCCAGATACGTTCTGTTCTGCTATGCCTCAGTAGACGTCCCTCCTCCAGAAGGGTTCAAGGCCCATTCAGCTAGAGCAATGTCAACATCATGGGAAAACTTGGCTCAAGTGTCTCTGGATGAAATATTTCGGGCTGCAATGTGGTCAATTACGCCCCTAGACACCTTATCCCAAAGGATAGGGGATAAGTTGTCTGATCACTGGGGTCCCACTGCTGGGGACCCCTGCGATCCCCCCGCTGCACCCGGTGTTCGTTTAGAGTGTCGGGTGCAGTGCTGGAGGCTCGTGACGTCACGG
The DNA here is from genome assembly GCF_029499605.1 of Hyla sarda. Lineage (NCBI taxonomy): Eukaryota > Metazoa > Chordata > Amphibia > Anura > Hylidae > Hyla > Hyla sarda. Next base: position 29,796,789 of record NC_079189.1, read on the forward strand.
TCACACCCGTTCTTGACTTCACAGCCAAGTTCCCTCAATGCAAGTCTATGGGAGGGGGCGTGACTGCCATCACGCCCCCTCCCATAGACCTGCATTGAGGGGCGTGACTATGACATCAAGAGCAGGGTGTGATCATGATGTCACAAGCCTCCACCCCGCATCGCCACGGAGTGAAGTTCGCTCTGTGCACCGGATGTCTGGGGTACCGCAGCCGAGATCAGAGGGGGTTACCACTGGTGGGACCCCCGTGATCAGACATCTTATCCCCTATCCTTTAGATAGGGGATAAGATGCCTAGGGACAGAGAATCCCTTTAACCCACTCTTTTAAAAGTGATTACTTCTTAATTTCCATTCATGTGCTGCCGAGGGACGAAATGGAAAGTTAAAATTTACTCACTGAAATGTCTTCTTTCTATGAGCCCTGAGGCAGCACAACATTCCACCCAAATAAATTAATTGCTGCATACATTCACACCTCTTGGTTACATTTATGGATTTAAGGCCGGGGGGGGGGGGGGGGGGTTATTGTTTAATTGACGCAGCTCAACCATCAGACTGGTTGTTGTTTTCTTCTGTCCTAGTAGAGTAAGGGGAAAAAATTAACCCATTTGTGTGCTGTCTCAGGACTCATGGAAAGAGGAAAATTTTCTGTAAACTTTGTTAATACTGAGCGCAGTTCTACATTCTCACAGTAGGTGGCAAATGTGCACTAAATTCTAGTCCTGCTCAAATCCTCCTGGCTCTGCACTATTGATATGGAGACCTGCACCTAGCTAAAATACTAACGGAGGTATACATAGGGATATAGCAGTAGGGGGTTCAGGGGTAGAAGTCCTGCCTGGGCTCTGGTGCCTGTGCAGAGGGTAAAAGATTGACACATGTGGTGTGCCACGGGGGTGCGATGAGGTATATGGGGCAGATGTTATTAACCCCTAAATGTTCGTGATGCCAGGGCGTGGTTTTCCTAAGTAACCACCCGAAGATAGCTCCGCTATTCCTAGGTTAGGCAGGGTCATAATAGTTCAAGACCAGGTCAGGGTTAACGGTAGCTTTACTGAGGTAGACAGATGGTACAGTCTTTACAGATAGGCCAGGATCCCAGAGAGGTGACCAGTAACACAGGGGACCTCTCAGCTTGCTGGTACTTGCAGTGACTCTGACAGACTTTACGACAGCCACGCTGACTATAATAGACTTGACTTGACTGAAGATAGTGACAGCAGACTGAGATGACTTGACTTACTGACATGTGGCTGTAGGTTAGGATTGAGGCCTCCAGGTGTTCGTGACTGAACTTGATCTCAGCAGAGGATGTGGTGGAAGTGAGAGATTGTAATGGCTCCCCCTCTTATAAATGGGGGGGGGGCTGAGCAAGGAGCCCATAGGTCAAGCTGCAGGTCACCTGGTTAGCTGGTGCTCTCTGTGTAACAAAACATGTGAATTGAACATGTGACCACATTATCATGTTACTAATTCAATGGTCCTCAAAGATCCTTTATACTTAATACATATAACAATATGGGGGAGACGCTGCAGGAGAGCCCCTAGGACACAGAGGGACTCAACCTAACAGGGCCTAAGTACTGTACGGGACTATATCCCATACTGGGACACCGCACACATATTGCACAGGGTGCACATATTGTTGATCAATCTGGTTTAGGCTAAAAACACCTGTTTAAACAGTTAAACATTTTTTTCTAATTACAGTGACCCCCCGACCTGCGATGGCCCCGACATACGATAATTTCAACATACGATGATCTCTCAGAGGCAGCATCAACATACGATGCTTTTGTATGTCGGAGCAATCACATAAACGGCTATCCGGATAGCCGTTTAAGGTGCCCTGTGTGGTCTGGTGATGATCATTCACCTGTCCTCGACGTTCCAGACCGTCCTCTTCGGGGTCCGCTGCATCGCCGTCGCTCTCCTTTGACGTCATCCAACAGGAGCGACGTGCGCAGCGACATGATGACGGCGATGAAGAGCGACGATCCCGGCCAGCAGAGACGGTCCGGAGTGGCGGGGAAACCCTGGAGACTTCCTATACTTTACATTGCACGAATCCCTCAACATACGATTGTTTCAACTAACGATGGTTCATTTGGAATGAATTATCATCGTATGTTGAGGGACCACTGTACACAAGTGGAGGAATTATTTAAATCTACAGCCATCCAAACCCATTGGGAAGCCATCTGTTTAGGCCTTCACCAGTGTTGAGTCTGGGGAGCACATCCTGAATAGCGGAGCTGTTTTCCGTAACCCATCTCTCTGTCTGGTTTTACACATTGATGCACTCTTTTTTTTCCCTCTTCTTATGAATATAGAGCTTACTCTGAACATTATGTTGTGCACAACATGTACATTGGAATGATAAATGTCTCCTGTACAGTATACGATCCCTTTATGCAGTACAATACATTGTAAAACACTGGCTACCTGCAGCCACCACTAGAGGGCGGTCAGTGCATAGGAATATTATACAGTTACCAATGATACCATTAAACAAGGAGTGACATTGCCATCATACTGTTATAATCCAAATCCAGTACCAAGACCAATGTTATCAATAATACCGGTATACATGAAGGAAAATTATCACCAAACAGATTACCATCATATTGTTACTGACCAAATCCTGTATACTGAGACCAATATTACCAATAATACTAGTATACGAGGAGAAATACTATGACCATACATATTACCATCATGCTGTTACTGACCAAATCCTGTATACCAAGACCAATGTTCCCAGTTTATATGGAACAGTAATACTGCCACACCACGACCACATGTTACCACCACATAATGACTTGCTACTACAGTGCTACCTAATAAAATATACTAGATAGCAGCTGTATACAGGCTCTGCAGACCATATAAGTGATTACAGCTACATTCAGTGACTCACAGGGGGTAAATTTTTTAATTGGTGTTGTTCACTATTTGATCTCAACCTGCCCAGACCGTCATGACGATTTCTTTTAGCCACAACGTATCTCCACAGAACCTGCCAGACAAACATTTTAGGCTCTGCCCTTTTTTTTTTAGCATCTATAGGGCTCCACAGAGTAATAATGACCCCCTTGGTGTCCCACACAGTAGACTGCGTAGATAAGTGGATTGGGGAAGAGAAGGTAGGTCCCCCATTATGGAGTTAGGATGCTCCAGTAGGTAGACAGGTCCTTTCACATAGTTTACCACATAGGTGCCCCGAGTAGGTAGGTCCTCCCAGTAGGAAATAGCCCCTCCACCCGGTAGGCAATAGCCCCCTCGGTAGGTAATAACCCCCACTGTGGTCAGCAGGCCCCTTGTAGGCAGTAGCCCCCTCTGTAGGGGACTTTGCCCCTTGTAGGTAATAGTCCCACCTGTAGACAGTAGTGCCCTGTAGGCAGTAGCTCCCCTGAAGGAGATCGCCCCCACTGTGGCTTATAGTCCCCCCCCCCCTTGCCCGGGATATAGCAGCACCCCTGTAGACAGTAGCCCCCTCTGTAGGTCATAATCCCCGCTGTAGGTTATATCCCCCCCTGTAACCCTCTCAAAAAGATATCAAAGATAAAAAGAAAATATTGAAACAACACAAAAACAAACAACCTATACTCTCAACCCAGCGACGCAATTAACTGTAAACGCGTCTTTAAAGGGGTTACATGGCTAACTTTTTAAGTTCCAATTATGCCCAGGCTGCTGCAATTAAAGCAATAAGCCTAAAAAGGGGTACTCCAGCACTAGACATCGTATCCCTATACAAAGGATAGTGGATAATATGTCTCATCGTTCGGGGTCTGATCACCGGCCCAGCCCCCTGGTGTTTTGAACATTTATTTTCAGAACGCTGGCTGTGCTATGCTTCTAGGGGGCCATGGTCTTCACGCCCCCTCCATTCACGTCTATAGGAAATATGGAGAAACAGCGTTCAGTTATCTACATATCTCCCATAGTGATATATGGAGGGGGCATGACGGTTACAGCATTGGGCTGTGGTCGCCAGTAATCCGGCACGGAGTGGAGATTACTCAATACATGTGGATAACCAGGGTGCCAGGCAGGAGATCATGGGGGTTCTAGCCGCTGGGACCTGTGTATAGAGGATAAGCTATCTAGGAGAGGAGTACCCCTTTAACTTACTTCCCTTTTCTTCCCCGGTGCCCTTAGAATCGCCCTCCAGTCCTCTGGCCCAGTCTTGAGGTCTGGCATGTCATACTGCGCTCAGCTAATCACCAACCACAGCAATGTCCCACCTCAGCATGTGATAGACTGAGCGGCATTGTGTTCGATTGAGCCCTGGCTGGTCCCTTTTCCTTGTACCCAGGCCCGATACATCACACTGCCTATCACCTCCCGAGGCTGGACATTGCTGCAGTGTGTCGTGTTGGGCCACAAAGGCCAGAAGAACCCCCTGCGAGCACAGGACAGGAGAGTGATTCCAACGGCACCAGGGAGGAGGAAGGTAGGTCAAGGCTTATTATAGGACAATAAGAAAACGTAGTTGGTTAACCCCTTATGATGCGTCATGGTTAAATGTGGCACTGGCAGCCGCTGGCTCATGGGGCAGCTGCTTGGGCCCCAAGGAATGACTGGGCCCGGGGAAGCTGCCCTTTTTTCTCTATGTTAAAGTTGGCCCTTGCTGTCACCCAGCTTTTCTAGTCTCTAACTGACAAATATTTTGTAGTAGTATAAGTGATATGAGAGCTGGGTAATTACTAATCTGGCCACCATTGGAGAATGGCCCACTTGCAGGGGTTATGACCAAGCTCCTGATTATCACCGAGCTCCTGATTGGCCAATATTTCTGACAATTACTAATCCTGCCACCACTACATCTCTCCCCAGGGGTTGTCACCTAGCTTTCTCAAACACCTGAAAGGGGAAGTCTTCCTAGTTACACGAGGATGTCTACATAATGGGAAACATGCCATTCTCGGCTCAAGGAAAGCTGGGTGACAACTCCTGTGACAACAGTAAAGTAAGACACATTTACATTAACAGGGAATTCCGTCAGTTTTAGACACAGGAAAATGGAGACGACTTTCACTTTCACTTCCTGCTTATGTGACATTGACCATCATCCACTTATAAGAAACTGGGAAATTCCAGTCAGACATGAAATACAAGTCCGCCTGAACTGTTACACATCAAGAGGTGGGTCTGTAAGTAGTCATCTGTATTGTACTGTGGAACACATGAAAGCTGTCTGTCCGCCTGTTATACTGCATCTAGATAAGCGGCTGCCATGTTCCTCTGATGCTGCTTATCTTCAAGGAAAACATTAACATGAGCACTGTCAGATATAACACATTTTTATATGTTTTACATCTTGGCAAAACAATATTTTTTCTAATATATTTTTTACACATTTAATTAAAGAAAACTGCCTTTAAAAATACCACCACAAGGGGGTCCCCATACATCCTGGGACACTGATGAGTCCCACAGCAGCATGAGTGTGTCCAAGGGTCATGGACAAGAGATGGCTGATTGACAAGTCTACAGGAGGAACACAGCCTGCAGCAACACTGCTGTAACACAGAGTTTTACCAATGACGTGCCTCCAGCTGTTGCAAAACTACAACTCCAAGCATGCCTGGACAGGCAAAGGATGTCTGGGCATGCTGGGAGTTGTAGTTTTGCAAACTTTTACAACTTTACTTCACAATTTTACAAAATACACACAAAATGTTTTCCCTTCTTTTCTCTCTCCCCCCCCCCCCGCCCTTTTATACTTATCCCCACCCAAAAAGAACATTATCTTCCCTTCCAGAAAACCATTTTACAAAGAACTATATTATATCAAGTGTGAATTCGGGTAGAAAAACAGACATGGTGCACATCTACAATCTTGTATAATGATCTGATTGCTTCTCAGCATAATATCAAAAACTAACAGGTTGTTAGTATATACATTTTTAATCAAAAAGTACAAGCCCACTCGCCACGTCAAGGCCACCTATTCAGAGTGGGTCCCTAACGTCCCTAGCATAAAATGGCGCAGCACCGGGCGGCGACCACCACCGCCGCGACGCCAATGCCCAAAGGGGGGAACGACCCACCGGCAGAGTGGCCCCAGTGCCACTCAAACCAGTCTATGGGCCTCACCCCCCGCAGACACGGCGCCACGGCAGCAACGGACACCGCACAGCACCACACCAGTGTGAACAGGGTGTAATGGCTCACTTACCATGCTCTCCCAGTCAGACTGGGAGGCTGCTAGGAAAGAAATGGCCCATGTGTAGCTAACTACTACTTATATAGGGTTGGGCTGAGGGGGTGGGGAAGAGTGCAGACAACATGTTCAAACAAAAAAAAGGAGGGGATAGAAATCACAATCAGATCATTATACAAGATTGTAGATGTGCACCATGTCTGTTTTTCTACCCAAATTCACACTGTGATTTCTATCCCCTCCTTTTTTTTTTGTTTGAACATGTGCTGCACTCTTCCCCACCCCCTCAGCCCAACCCTATATAAGTAGTAGTTAGCTGCACATGGGCCATTTCTTTCCTAGCAGCCTCCCAGTCTGACTGGGAGAGTATGGTAAGTGAGCTGTTACACCTTGTTCACACTGATGTGGTGCTGTGCGGCGTCCGTTGCTGCCGTGGCGCCGTGTCTGCGGGGGGGGGGGGGGGGGGGGGGGTGCGGTCCATGGACTGGTTTGAGTGGCATTGGGACCGCTCTACCGGTGGGTCGTTCCCCCCCCCCTGTGGGCATTGGCGTCGCGGCGGTGGTGGTCGCCGGTGAAAACCTTTTTTCTTTTAAACCAACTGGTGGCAGAAAGTTAAACATATTTGTAAATTACTTGTATTAAAAAATGTTAATCCTTCCAGTACTTATTAGCTGCTGAATGCTACAGAGGAAAATCCTTTCTTTTTGGAACACTGATGACATCACGAGCACAGCATTAAATGTGTGTGTATATATATATATATATATATATATATATATATCTCAACATGTGTATGTTCCACAATCACGTCCAAACGGCTAAAGATATTAACATTTAAACTTGGCCACATGTTACTTATATGTCAACAACAAACACAGGATAGGTGATTTTACCCTTACTCACTCCATTTGCCAGGGTCAGGGTTTTTGTAGGGGTACTCCGGTGAAAAACTTTTTTTTTTTTTTTTTTAAACAACTGGTGCCAGAAAGTTAAACTGATTTGTAAATTACTTCTATTAAAAATTCTTAATCCTTCCTGTACTTATTAGCTGCTGAATTCTACAGCGTAAATTATTTTCTTTTTGAAACACAGAGCTCTCTGCTGACATCATGACCACAGTGCTCTCTGCTGACATCTCTGTTCATTTTATGAAATGTCCAGAACAGCATATGTTTGCTATGGGGATTTCCTTTTACCCTGGACAGTTCCTAAAATGGACAGAGATGTCAGCAGAGAGCACTGTGCTCATGATGTCAGCAGAGAGCTCTGGGTTTCAAATGGAAAAGAATTTCCACTGTTGTATTCTCAGTTAATAAGGAAATATTAAGATTTTTTAATAGAAGTAATTCACAGTTTAACTTTCTGGCACCAGTTGATTTAAAAAAAAACAAAAAAAAATTTCCCCGGAGTACCCCTTTAACCCCTTAAGGACATAGGGTGTATCCATACGCCCCCGTTTCCAAGTCCTTAAGGACCGAGGGCGTATGGATACGCCCTGAGCATTTCCGGCCCCCGCCGCTAGCCAGAGGGGAGCCGGGGCCGGATGCCTGCTGAAATCGTTCAGCAGGCATCCCGGCATATCGCCCAGGGGGGTCATTATGCCCCCCCATGTCGGCGATTGCCGCAGATCGCTGGACAATTCAGTCCAGTGATCTGCGGCGGATTCCGGGTCAATCGGGTCTCCAGTGACCCGATGACCCGGAATTACTGGCTGATCGGGGCCGTCAGAGACGGCCCCGAACAGCCAGAGCCAGCAGGGGTGAGGTGGCACTGGTGCCACCTCACGATCGCCCTGATTCGTCGGCCGGATTCCCGGCCGACCAATCAGGGCGCCTGCTGCGGTTGTCACTCCCGCAACCAGCTCCGCCCCTCTTCCGGAGGACGTGAGCGGGAAGACGACCCCCGGTGCTGGGGACCCCGATCCCCAGCGTCCCTGTTGGGATCGGGGCCCCAGGAGTGACGGCGGCGGCGGCGGGACAGTCCTGTGCGGCGGCATCGTGGAGCAGCAGCAGGAGGTGAGTGACAGCCTCCTGCTGTTGCTTAGCAACAGCTCCCAGCATGCAAAAAGGGCATGCTGGGACTTGTAGTTTTGCAACAGCTGGAGGCACATTCTTTCTATGGAAAGTGTACCTTCAGCTGTTGTATAACTACAACTCCCAGCTTGCACAATCAGCTAAAGTGCATGCTGGGAGTTGTAGTGGTGCATCTGGTGGTTGCATAACTACAACTCCCAGCATGCCCGTTGGCTGTCGGTGACTGCTGAGAGATGTAGTTTTGCAACAGCTGAAGGCACACTGAGTTAAGTAGCAAACCAGTGTGTCTCCAGCTGTTGCATAACTACAATCCCCAGCATCCCCAGCCAATGTAGTATGCCTCCGGCTGTTGCATAACTACAAGACCCAGCATGCCCTTCCGCTGTCCGTACATGCTGGGGGTTGTAGCTTTTGCAACAGCTGAAGGCACACTGGTTGCAAAACACTGAGTTTGTTACCAAACTCGGTGTTTCACAACCTGTGTGTCTCCAGCTGTTGCAAAACTACAACTCCCAGCATGCACTGATAGACTGTACATGCTGGGAGTTGTAGTTTTGCAACAGCTGGAGGTATTCCCCCCCCCATGTGAACGTACAGGGTACACTCACATGGGCGGAGGATTACAGTAAGTATCCGGCGGCAAGTTTGAGCTGCTGCTAATTTTCTGCTGCAGCTCAAGCTGCCAGCGAGAAAGTAATGTGAACCCCCCGCCCGTGTGGCTGTACCCTAAAAACACTACACTACACTAACACTAAATAAAAAGTAAAAAACACTACATATACACATACCCCTACACAGCCCCCCTCCCCAATAAAAATGAAAAACGTCTGGTACGCCACTGTTTCCAGAACGGAGCCTCCAGCTGTTGCAAAACAACTACTCCCAGTATTACCAGATAGCCACTGACTGTCTAGGCATGCTGGGAGTTTTACAACAGCTGGAGGCACCCTGTTTGGGAATCACTGGCATAGAATTCCCCTATGTCCACCCCTATGAAAGTCCCTAATTTAGGCCTCAAATGCGCATGGCGCTCTCACTTTGGAGCCCTGTCGTATTTCAAGGCAACAGTTTAGGGTCACATATGGGGTATCATCGTACTCGGGAGAAATTGGGCTTCAAATTTTAGGGGGTATTTTCTGCTATTACCCTTTTGAAAAATGTAAAATTTTGGGAAAACAAGCATTTTAGGTAAAAAAAAATATATATTTTTTTACATATACAAAAGTCATGAAACACCTGTGGGGTATAAAGGTTCACTTAACCCCTTGTTACGTTCCCCGAGGGGTCTAGTTTCCAAAATGGTATGCCATGTGTTTTTTTTTTTTGCTGTCCTGGCACCATAGGGGCTTCCTAAATGCGCCATGCCCACAGAACAAAATTTACTTTCAAAAAGCCAAATGTGACTCCTTCTCTTCTGAGACCTGTAGTGCGCCAGCAGAGCACTTTTCACCCCCATATGGGGTGTTTTCTGAATCGGGAGAAATTGGGCTTCAAATTTTGGGGGTATTTTCTGCTATTACCCTTTTTAAAAATGTAAAAATTTTGGGAAACCAAGCATATTAGGTAAAAAAAATATTTTTTTTTTTTACATATGCAAAAATCGTGAAACACCTGTGGGGTATTAAGGTTCACTTTACCCCTTGTTACATTCCCCGAGGGGTCTAGTTTTCAAAATGGTATGCCATGTTTTTCTTTTTTGCTGTCCTGGCACCATAAGGGCTTCCTAAAGGTGACATGCCCCCCAAAAACCATTTGTCGCTCCTTCCCTTCTGAGCCCTCTACTGCGCCCACTGAACAATTAACATAGACATATGAGGTATGTGCTTACTCGAGAGAAATTGGGTTTCAAATAAAAGCAAAAATTTTCGCCTTTTTACCCCTTGCAAAAATTCAAAAATTGGGTCTACAAGAACATGCGAATGTAAAAAATGAAGATTTTTAATTTTCTCCCTCACTTTGCTGCTATTCCTGTGAAACACCTAAAGGGTTAATACACTTACTGAATGTCATTTTGAATACTTTGGGGGGTGTAGTTTTTATAATGGGGTCTTTTATGGGGTATTTCTAATATGAAGACCCTTCAAATCCACTTCAAACCTGAACTGGTCCATGAAAAATAGCGAGTTTGAAAATTTTGTGAAAAATTTCAAAATTGCTGCTGAACTTTGAAGCCCTCTGGTGTCTTCCAAAAGTAAAAACTCATACATTTTATGATGCAAACATAAAGTAGACATATTGTATATGTGAACCCAAAAAAAAATTATTTTGAATATCCATTTTCCTTACAAGCAGAGAGCTTCAAAGTTAGAAAAATGCAAAATTTTCATTTTTTTCATCAAATTTGGGGATTTTTCACCAAGAAAGGATGCAAGTTACCATAAAATTTTACCACTAAGTTAAAGTAGAATATGTCACGAAAAAACAATCTCGGAATCAGAATGATAAGTAAAAGCATTCCAGAGTTATTAATGTTTAAAGTGACAGTGGTCAGAATTGCAAAAAAACGCTCCGGTCCTTAAGGTGAAAAAGGGCTCGGTCCTTAAGGGGTTAAAGTCCCATACAAGTCTATGGGAAATATATGTTACTGCATAACTTCCAAACGGCTGGAGATATTTCGATAATACTTGGTCACATGTTACTTATATGTCCACTTAAAATGTAGGATAGTTAATTTAACTTTTAAATACCTCCATTTGTGAGGGTCGGGGTTTTTGTTTAAAGTCCCATGCAAATCATTGGGAAATGTATGTTCCCACATAACTTCCATACAGCTGTAGATATTTCGATACCTGGTACACATATTACGGGTCGGGATAGGAGGACGGGATAGGAGGACGGGATAGGAGGACGGGATAGGAGGATGGGATATGAGGATGGGATATGAGGATGGGATAGGAGGTCGAGATAGGAGGACGGGATAGGAGGACGGGATAGGAGGACGGGATAGGAGGACGGGATAGGAGGACGGGATAGGCGGTCGGGATAGGCGGTCGGGGTAGGAGGTCAAGGTAGGAGGTCAAGATAGGAGGTCGGGATAGGAGGTCGAGATAAGAGGACGGGATATGAGGATGGGATAGGAGGACGGGATAGGAGGACGAGATAGGAGGACGGGATAGGAGGTCGGAATAGAAGATCGGGATAGGAGGTCGAGATAGGAGAACGGGATCGGAGGATGGTATAGGAGGTCGAGATAGGAGGTCAAGATAGGAAGATGGGATAGGAGGTCGGGATAGGAGGTCGGGATAGGAGGTCGGGATAGGAGGACGGGATAGGAGGACGGGATAGGAGGACGGGATAGAAGGTCGGGATAGGAGGACGGGATAGGAGGACGGGATAGGAGGACGGAATAGGAGGACGGGATAGGAGGACGGGGTAGGAGGGCGGGATAGGAGGACGGGGTAGGAGGTCGGGATAGGAGGTCGGGATAGGAGGTCGGGATAGGAGGTCGAGATAGGAGGTCGAGATAGGAGGTCGAGATAGGAGGACGGGATAGGAGGTCGGGATAGAAGGTGAGGATAGGAGGTCGGGATAGGAGGCCGAAATAGGAGGAAGAGATAGGAGGATGGGATATGAGGTCGAGATAGGAGGTCGGGATAGGAGGTCGGGATAGGAGGTCGAGATAGGAGGTCGAGATAGGAGGTCGGGATAGGAGGCCGGGATAGGAGGCCGGGATAGGAGGCCGAGATAGGAGGTTGGGATAGGAGGTCGGGATATGGGGTTGGGATATGACAACAATATATGAGGACGGGATATGAAGTCAAAAGCTTCCTCTGTTGTTTTTCCTTCCCAACAAGGATTAGGAAGGAAAAACCAGGCAACTCCGGGTACTCCGCTAGTATACATACATATATATATACACCAGTGCCTACAGCTATTTCAAAATTGCAATTGGGCATGCTGGGAGTTGTAGTTTTGCAACAGCTGGAGGCACCCTGGTTGGGGAACACTGATATATATATATATACACACACACACACGCCGGTGTTTTCCAGGGTGCCTCCAGCTGTTGTAAAACTGCAATTGGGCATTCTGGGAGTTGTATTTTTGCAACAGCTTATTACAGTGTTAGTCAGGGTATGGGGGTATTGTTGTGTTCTGGTATGGCGTTGTTATTCAATCAGGGTATGGTGGTATTGCTCTGTTCTGGTATGTTGTGTTATTCAGCCACGGTATGGCGTTATTGTTCTGTTATGGCATTGTTATTCCATATGGCGGTATTGTTCACATGTTTACAGATCGGTTTTGCCTAGATTGGCAAAAATTCTTGCACCAGCCCTGTTCTTCCACCTTTCGGATAACTACTATTCTGTCTCCTGCCTATTTTAAAGGGGTTCTCCACCACAAGTTGATTTTAGTACGTACCTGGCAGGCAATAATGGACATACTTAGGAAGGACCTGTGCTTGCCTTGGGGCTAAATGGCTATGTTGTGAGATTACCATAACACTGTGGCTAGCTTTTTATGAACTGGTATTTCCTGTTTGAGTTTTCTTTTTTTGCCTACAAATTCCATAATTCCCTTTTCCTCCCTCCCACACATCAGCCACCCCACCCATTGAAACATAAATGAGCTGCATCCATTCAAAAGACCTGTGGTTTTCAATCAGGGTGCCTACATCTGTTGCATTAGTTGCAGATTGATCTCTCTATCACCAAGTGATCGCTCCACCCATTGAAGCAGACAGGCTCCCTGTCATCAGCTGACTAGTGAGTCAGGTCTCGGCCGCATTGCAGCCTGGGAAAAATCAGAGACAACAGTCATTTTGTATGCTGGTAAAAATAAATATTGGGGTGAAAATCACAGAAGAATTGTGAGAAAACCGTCACACACAGGTACAGACATTATATTATGAACTACACTGACTTTACAGCCCCTGTAGCATAGTCAAATAAAAAAAATTCCTGGAATACCCCTTTAAAGAGGAAAACCGGGCAGTAATATAATCTGTAAACAATGTTAAATTGTAAAATTCTATGGTTCTTGTTCAGTGGAATCTGATGAATCCTCTTATAAATTATCTTCCAGTTCTGAAATGCCAGTTCAGAAATACATACAATGGATATTGCGGATTACAGCACCAAACACCGGTGAATCAGGATCTTGATGGGATGTGACTTTATTGACCATTGTGTGTGGGTGTGTGTATAGCATAAAATCAGAGAGGAAAGGGTTAAAGAGAAGGGCTGCCAAACTCCTGGGAGCAGTAAGCCAGCAGAGTGAGGGAGGGGGAGGAGTCATCACAGTGCAGGCAAGAGAGGGGCACGCCCCCTCCTTTTGGAAAGATAAAAAAGACATTGAGCAGCTGTAATATGCCATTTGTTAGAGAGATATCGGTGATAGATACATAACAATCACATGTACGTGATCAGGATTAGGTACTGAGTAACATATGACAGTTTTTTTTTTGTGAGATCTGACAGGAACACTTTAAGATCAGGTAAAAAAAAAATTAAATCTGGAACATAAATCTAAACTTAAAGTAAAGTCCTGAAGCCCCCTATGTTGTTGACAGTGACTTTGTTGCAGACAGTACTAGTGACAATGTGGCCTATATGTAGGAGGTATGCCTGACATTGGCGATACTTAGGCTCACTACTTTGGTCTTCTCAGGTAGATGACAGGAGTGTGAAGAAATACATGAGTCCCCAGCTACGGCCAGGGTAAGACTGAACTAACTATATTTGGGTCCACCTCTATTCACAGGATAGGGGTGGAGTTGGGATTGGCTCCTTTATTCACTGGCTAAGAGTCCTACATGTGACTAATTTCCACCCACAGCTGTACATAAAATGCAATGCAATATAAGACAAGTGAAGCAAAATTAACCACAAAAAGACAGACACATACATACACAATGCAGAAAACACAGTTGCCTAGACCTTCAGAACCTGAAAAGACAATGATATCTAGGGTCACAAAAGTATTTTATAACCCAGTTGTATGGCCATGTATCTGCTTTTTTAAAAAAAAATTATAGCAATGCCAATCCTTTTAAAAGTCAAGCAGGATTTTTGTGAACTCCTTTTTTCTATGTGTGGAACTTTGAAAAGTATAGAGAACGAATTGTTGAAAAGACAAAGTGAACGAAAAAGATGTTGTGTCACTTGTTGCGCTTGAATTATTTTGTGCAATTGTAAAATTATGTGTATATGTGTTTGTGATAGGAAATAGAAACCTAAGAGGTATCTATGTATCTATCTCATATCTATCTATCTATCTATCTATCTATCTCATATCTATCTATCTCATATCTATCTATCTATCTATCTCATATCTATCTCATATCTATCTATCTCTCATATCTATCTATCTATATCTATCTATATTTCTCATATATTTCTATCTATCTATCTCATATCTACAGAAGCTAGTGTTCAAGAAACAGACACAGAGACAATAGTGGTAAATATATCTTCATGTCCATTAAATTCTATACAGTCTAAGCTGCTCAGTAAGGGACTGAATTTTTGTCCGAATATGGGGACTAATTGGTTCCAGTTAGAACTTGATTTGCTCCAGTTCATTAGAAAGCTCAAGCTAAATGTTTGGTTCTCTAATAGAACTGGAGATAGGAAGGATGTTACTGTTGATTCCAGTGTGTCTAATGATATTGAGTGTTTTACGTTGGCCAACAGTGGTATAAAAATGACCAGTGATTTTCAGCCTAACATAGCTACCCCCATTATAGACACTTTTGCTACTGTCACGATGCCGGCTGGCAGGAGGTGGATCCTCTGTGCCAGAGAGGGATAGCGAGGACCGTGCTAGTGGACCGGTTCTAAGACACTACAGGTTTTCACCAGAGCCCGCCGCAAAGCGGGATGGTCTTGCTGCGGCGGTAGTGACCAGGTCGTATCCACTAGCAACGGCTCACCTCTCTGGCTGCTGAAGATAGGCGAGGTACAAGGGAGTAGGCAGAAGCAAAGTCGGACGTAGCAGAAGGTCGGGGGCAGGCGGCAAGGTTCGTAGTCAGGGGAGATAGCAAAGTTCTGGTACACAGGGTATAAACACACAAAAACGCTTTCACTAGGCTCTAGGGCAACAAGATCCGGCAAGGAAGTGCAAGGGAGGAGACTAGATATAGCCAGGAAACAGATGGGAACCAATTAAGCTAATTGGGCCAGGCACCAATCATTGGTGCACTGGCCCTTTAAGTCTCAGGGAGCTGGCGCGCGCGCGCCCTAGAGAGCGGAGCCGCGCGCGCCAGCACATGACCGCAGGAGACGGGAACGGGTAAGTGACCTGGGATGCGATTCGCGAGCGGGCGCGTCCCGCTGTGCGAATCGCATCCCCAACGGCCATGACAGGGCAGCGCTCCCGGTCAGCGCTGACCGGGGAGCTGCAGGGAGAAAGGCGCCGTGAGCGCTCCGGGGAGGAGCGGGGACCCGGAGCGCTAGGCGTAACAGTACCCCCCCCCTTAGGTCTCCCCTTCTCTTTATCGGGTAACTGCCTCCCCTGGGATGAGGACACCGGGAAAGGAAGGAGGGATTCCTCAACGGCAGGCAGAACCGCAGGAGTAGGAATGGGGAGAGAGGGCAGAGGGCGAGACCTGGCACGGGGCAGTGTGACACCAGGACGAGGGCCATGAGGGGACACAGAAGCTTGCCTGGGAGGGGGGGAGGGGCATTTCCTGTGGCAGGCAGAGTCCTTAATGACCTTAGGGGGACCGGATACAAGAGGAACCACAGAGTTACGGCAAGGGTTACTGGGAACCGGTTTTAGACAGTTCTTGGCACAAGAGGACCCCCAACTCTTGATCTCCCCAGTGGACCAATCCAGGGTTGGGGAATGAAGTTGAAGCCAGGGAAGTCCAAGGAGAATTTCCGAGGTGCAATTGGGGAGGACCAAAAGTTCAATCCTCTCGTGATGAGATCCGATGCTCATAAGAAGGGGCTCCGTGCGGAAACGTATGGTACAGTCCAACCTGGCTCCGTTGACCGCGGAGATGCGGAGTGGCTTGACAAGACGGGTCACCGGAATATGGAATTTATTCACAAAGGACTCCCGAATAAAATTCCCAGAAGCTCCAGAGTCCAGACAGGCCACGGCTGAGAGGGGAGAGCTGGCTGAAGTGGAAATCCGAACAGGTACCGTGAGACGTGGAGAAGCCGACTTGGCATCAAGAGACGCCACACCCACGAGAGCTGAGTGCGAGCGTGCGTTTCCCAGACGTGGAGGACGGATTGGGCAATCCACCAGAAAATGTTCAGTACTGGCACAGTACAAACAAAGATTCTCTTCCTTACGGCGATTCCTCTCTTCCAGGGTCAGGCGAGACCGATCCACTTGCATGGCCTCCTCGGCGGGAGGCCTAGGCGCAGATTGCAGTGGAGACTGTGGGAGAGGTGGCCAGAGATCTAAGTCTTTTTCCTGGCGGAGCTCTTGATGCCTCTCAGAAAAACGCATGTCAATGCGAGTGGCTAGATGAATGAGTTCATGCAGGCTAGCAGGAGTCTCTCGTGCGGCCAGAACATCTTTAATGTTGCTGGATAGGCCTTTTTTAAAGGTCGCGCAGAGAGCCTCATTATTCCAGGAAAGTTCAGAAGCAAGAGTACGGAATTGTATGGCGTACTCGCCAACGGAGGAATTACCCTGGACCAGGTTCAGCAGGGCAGTCTCAGCAGAAGAGGCTCGGGCAGGTTCCTCAAAGACACTTCGAATTTCCGAGAAGAAGGAGTGTACAGAGGCAGTGACGGGGTCATCACGGTCCCAGAGCGGTGTGGCCCATGACAGGGCTTTTCCAGACAGAAGGCTGACTACGAAAGCCACCTTAGACCTTTCAGTAGGAAACTGATCCGACATCATCTCCAGATGCAGGGAACATTGGGAAAGAAAGCCACGGCAAAACTTAGAGTCCCCATTAAATTTGTCCGGCAAAGACAGGCGGAGGCTAGGAGTGGCCACTCGCTGCGGAAGAGGTGCAGGAGCTGGCGGAGGAGATGGTTGCTGCTGCTGTAGCTGAGACTGAATCTGCTGTAGCTGCGACTGGAGTTGCTGAGTCATGGTGGTCAAGTACGACAGCTGGTGATCTTGTTGCGCTATCTGTTGCGACTGCTGGGCGATCTGTCGGGCTTGCTGGGCGACCAGTGTGGGGAGGTCGGCGACAACAGGCAGAGGAACTTCAGCGGGATCCATGGCCGGATCTACTGTCACGATGCCGGCTGGCAGGAGGTGGATCCTCTGTGCCAGAGAGGGATAGCGAGGACCGTGCTAGTGGACCGGTTCTAAGACACTACAGGTTTTCACCAGAGCCCGCCGCAAAGCGGGATGGTCTTGCTGCGGCGGTAGTGACCAGGTCGTATCCACTAGCAACGGCTCACCTCTCTGGCTGCTGAAGATAGGCGAGGTACAAGGGAGTAGGCAGAAGCAAAGTCGGACGTAGCAGAAGGTCGGGGGCAGGCGGCAAGGTTCGTAGTCAGGGGAGATAGCAAAGTTCTGGTACACAGGGTATAAACACACAAAAACGCTTTCACTAGGCTCTAGGGCAACAAGATCCGGCAAGGAAGTGCAAGGGAGGAGACTAGATATAGCCAGGAAACAGATGGGAACCAATTAAGCTAATTGGGCCAGGCACCAATCATTGGTGCACTGGCCCTTTAAGTCTCAGGGAGCTGGCGCGCGCGCGCCCTAGAGAGCGGAGCCGCGCGCGCCAGCACATGACCGCAGGAGACGGGAACGGGTAAGTGACCTGGGATGCGATTCGCGAGCGGGCGCGTCCCGCTGTGCGAATCGCATCCCCAACGGCCATGACAGGGCAGCGCTCCCGGTCAGCGCTGACCGGGGAGCTGCAGGGAGAAAGGCGCCGTGAGCGCTCCGGGGAGGAGCGGGGACCCGGAGCGCTAGGCGTAACAGCTACCCTTGTTAAGAGAGATATTGAGAAGGTAAAAACTACCACTACCTTGTTATCACACCCCAACATGACAAGTGAAGAAATAAGGGCTCTCAATGGATTGATCCATGACCACAACCTGGTGGTGAAACCTGCCGACAAAGGTGGGGCGGTTGTGGTCATGGATCGATCCAAATACATCAAGGAGGTCATGAGACAACTTAGTGACACGGATACCTATTGTGAATTATCATATGATCCCAAATGGGAAATACAAACTCACATAAAAAGGATATTGCTGGAGGCTAAGGAACAGGGACTTATCGATGAATCTATGTATAATTACTTATTTCACATCCAGTTACACCAATGCTTTATGTATTACCTAAAATCCACAAGACATTGACTGACCCCCCAGTGCGACCGATAGTTTCGGGGAGGGGGTCAGTGACGAATCATATTTCAATATTCTTAGATAATGTCCTCAGACCATATGCCTCTTCAGCTAAATCATTTATCAGGGACACCGGTGACTTTTTGAACAGGTTGAACGAGGTATGGGTCCCGGAAGGAGCCATTTTGGCCTCGTTCGATGTTGTCAGCCTGTACACCTCCATACCACATGATGGAGGTGTACAGGCTGTAGCTGCCATTATTTCCAGTGATTTTTCACTGGAGAAAAGGACTTTTCTCACGAAACTTCTTCAGATGGTATTAACAAAAAATAATTTTATGTTCAATGATTCACATTATGTACAACGCATGGGTACGGCCATGGGGACCAATGTGGTGCCCACATACGCCAACATCTATATGGCGCACATTGAGGAAAACATCATCTATGGATGCCACCACTTCAGCCATGTGCTGAGGTGGTGGCGCTACATAGATGATGTTTTCTTGATTTGGACCGGGACAGTTGTAGAATTACATGCATTTCATGACTTCCTGAACAGCATGGTTGAAAGCATAAAATTCACCCTGACTTTTTCTTCCACTACAGTTAATTTCCTGGACACTAACGTTATCTTCACAGGACACCAACTGCATACAGATATTTACATAAAACCAACGGATTGCAACTCAACATTAAGGTTCGACAGTAATCATCCAAGGAGCATGATACGCTCGTTACCCATCAGTCAGATGACTAGAGCTAAACGTATCATTAGTAACAACCAACACATAAACCGGGCATTGGACACAATGACACAAAATTTCATTAGGAGAGGTTACCCTAAACATTTGATAAACAATTGTAGATCAAAAGTATCAAGTATGGAGAGACAGGAGCTACTCAAGAACCAGGGACCCAAGTCCGGGGAGAGGGTGGTCTTTGTCTCCACATACTCAGAGACATCACAGAAAATAACCAGTATATTGTGCAAACACTGGCACATTCTTAGTGAGGGACATGATTGTATTGCCGAATTTGATAATCCCCCCTCATGTCATACAGGAGGGGGTGTAATCTCAGGGATAAACTTGTAAAGAGTGACGTAGCTCAGGTTAAATCTTCATAAACTTATTTTCTTGGAGTTAACAAAGGTTCTTTTCCGTGCCGCTCTTGCATCAATTGTTCATATATGCATAAGGGTAATGAGTTCATACATCCAAAGACGGGAAAGAAGTACAAGTTAAGGAATTATGTTACATGTACAACAGATCACGTGATATATGTCCTTTGGTGTTCCTGCCAGTTACTATATGTGGGGGAGACCACCCTAGATGCCAAAACAAGGATTAACCAGCATAGGTACACTATACGTAAAGGACGCACTGATTTACCAGTACATAAACATTTTCTTGAAGCGGGACACACTGAGAAGGAACTAAAATTCATGTTATTGGATCATATCACTAGACCCAAAAGGGGAGGTAACCGAACAGCTATTCTTAAAAAAAGAGAACTATGGTGGATCTACGAACTTAATTCATTAAGGCCACATGGGCTGAACGTAGACTTTAAGATCACCCATGACATATGTAACGCATAGATCCTGTTACATTGACTCTGTGATAAGATGAATATTTTTCTGTGTAAAATAATAATTTTTTGTAAATTATGATTTTAATATTTTTTATATTTTATATTGCTGCAGGTCGGAGGACACGGGCAACACCGAATATGGAATAGACGACAGATGTGCAATTTTCATTTTATTTCTCTGGAGGAGGACCAACAGCTACGGCTTGAGGCTACATCTATTCACTCTTGCCACAACATATTATGGACTAGGTTCACTTCTCCGGAATCTTGTTTTGTGCACCCTGTTGCCAAGGGTAACCGCCAATTTCGGTGGGACCAGTTGCGGACAGGTAAGGGTTAACAGGGCGGTCTACAGGATCCGTGGCAACCCTGTCTGACCTCTGTGCTAGAAGAACAGGTGGAGACTGCTGTGATCCTTTGCCCTATACAAAGATGGCTGTGGAGAAACGAGAGGCTTCAGAGCGCCTGCGCAGGCAGAAGCTTACATGTAACCCAGCAACAATCAGCTGATACCGTTGTAGCGACGCCCCTTCCGCCTCCAGAGTGAACGCTGACAGGGTCAGCGTCTCAGATGCCATCACACATGGCATTTGTTTACCTGCCGTCTTTTGCACCAACCCGGTGAGTGCCCGTGTCCCCGCCCAGGCAATTAGGATCACGTATATGCACATGGACACTTTTATATTGTATCTATCTTTATAATGCTTTAGACAGTTTTTAACTGTACGGCACTTTAGCGTCCCAAAGTGGGAGGCCTTATTACTACACCTATTGTATATGAATCACAGTTTTTTATGTTTGATGTACTGTTTTCACTTTATTGCTGTAATATGACGTCACTAATTGACTGGCCCTGTGTGGCCATATATACTCACAAGTTTGCTTATTGTATTGCTTGATAATGGCTAGGTGAGCTCGCCGAAACGTCGCCACCTTCACGCTTGTGTGAATAAAGACCAAACCTTTTTTGCATCTTGTGGGAGTGCGGTTGCCTTTCGTTCATATCTCATATCTATCTATCTATCTATCTATCTCATATCTATCTCATATCTATCTATTTATCTCATATCTATCTCATATCTATCTATCTCATATCTATCTATCTCATATCTATCTATCTCATATCTATCTATTTATCTCATATCTATCTCATATCTATCTATCTCATATCTAGAGAAGCAGGTGGAGCAGCACTCTCGAATTGAACTAGGTGCAGTGGGTGCAGGCTGTGGATGGGCCCTGGTCCTCGGGCCCCGATTAGATACAGCAACCAAGTAAACGCAGCAGCACTCCAGCGTAGTGAAGAATAGTGACTTTTATTTATCACCAAAATGCAATAGCGACGTTTCAACCACCTCTCGTGGTCGTCCTCAAGCAGTGCAAGTTACATAATGCGTGCATTAAATAGGGAAAGACAATGTGACCTCACTTCCTGTGGGCGTACAATAATTTGCATGTGTAAGCAAACAAGTAAGTTTACAGTAATGTACCTCTATACATCTCATGTACAGGGAACCCTGTTCTACTGCAAAAATTAAGTGTAACAACAATTAAAATGTAAAAAAACAAAACATTCGTGCTACGCACACAATAAAAAATTGCTATGCAGTGCAGTGTTATGAAACATTGTTCCGTGTCAATCAGTCCATACCTCCAGTTCCAGACGTGGGACCCGAACATAAAGATCTCAAAAAATACCCCTGATACCTCCATAGGAACAAAAAAACAAAATGATCGGCGTCCTTGCCGACTGAAGTAATTTCCGGTGACTGGATCCAAACTTCCGGTTCAAAGGCCTGTGGTATTCCAATTAACGCATGCGTGGTGTTCCGGCTGGAGACTTCAAGCCATCTTGAGTGTTGGCAGGCCCTCTCTCGTAGTATTGGTGCCTGCGCACTTATCGACCGAGCTCGGCACCTTGAGCTCCCGGTCAACCATCTTAGGTGCTGGAAAGTGGACAATTTAAGGCTTGACATAGTCCCTGTGTTGCCAGTACTTCTCCCAGCGGGCCCCCGGTGTCAGTGCAACTGGTGGTTGTTTGCCCACTGGTAGGGGTTGTTCATCAGTGCACCGTGATGCCTGCTAGACCACCTGCATGGTACGGGTTATAGCAGAGGAGACACCGGCCCCTGATATGGAGAATTAATGTACCCAATAGATGTCTAGCCCGTCCACAACATCCAGTTCTCCATAGCAGGAAAACGCCATTCAAGTTAAATTGGAGTCCACATCCTGGCCCAAAGCAAATAATAAAAAAGTATAGTAGTAAAATAATATAAGAAAAAGGGACAAATTATAGGAAAAAAAGGGATAATCCTAATGGAGGTTTCAGCTTTCAGGTGGATGATGGAGATCTAGTCGGGTTTCCACGTCGGACCTGGATCAGAACACAAAAAAAAGAAAGTATTATTAATGTGATAAAGGAAATAGTGTATATATTACAAAATATTTAACTAGGAAAACACTTATTACACAGATCAGGATGTGTCAACGTTATCTCAATTAGGCGTTACAAATAGCATGTGTTACCTTAAAGTCAACATTCAGACCCTCTGGTTTGAGGGTATGAAGTTGGAAAATCCATTTGAGTTCCTTCTTTTTTAGTAAACTTACACGGTCCCCGCCCCTTTTAAGGGGGGGGGACGTGATCAACTATCATGCATTTCAGGTCCTTTTCTCCATGGCCTGCCTCTAGAAAATGCTTCGGAACTGGTAGATCTTGTTTTTGTTTCCGTATAGTGTAACGGTGTTGATTCATACGTGTTTTGAAGTCATAGGTCGTTTCTCCTACATTTAGTTTTTTACAGGGGCACCATAGTATATAGATGACAAAATCACTCGTACATGTCAAATAGTAGGGGATTTTATATTTTCTACCAGTAGTAGGGTGTTGAAAAAAACTGCCTTTCACCATGTAGGTGCAGTTCACGCATCTTCTACACGGGTAAGAGCCAGTGTTTTCCACTGTCAAAAATCTCTGAGTCTGTTTCCTCAGGGATACGTCCGCCTTGATGATTTGGTCTTTCAGATTCCTAGGGCGTCTGTAAGCCATCAAAGGTGGTATTCGAAATTCAGGAATGCTTGGGTACTCCTTCTGGAGCAGCACCCAAAATTTTCTCAATATGGTAGATATTTTTCCAGAAGTATTATTGTATGTTGACACAAACGCTACTCTTTTGTTCATGGAAGCGTGTTTAGTGGGGTTTAAAAGATCATGTCTAGAGGCTGCTTGAACCTTATCCCGGCAGCTGGAATTAAGTTTCCTCGGGTACCCTCTCTGTAAAAAATTGTCTGCTATTTTATCCATAGCTGGTTCGAGTTTGTCAGGAGTGCTGACGATCCTTTTCACCCTCAATAACTGACTGGTGGGCAGGGACCTCAGCATCGACTTAGGGTGGCAGCTGTCATATTTCAAAATGGAGTTACAGTCCGTATCCTTAGTGTAGAGGTCAGTGGATAAGCAATTACCACTGACCTCTACCCAGGTGTCCAAAAATTGGACACCAGACTTGGAAGAGGTAAGAGTAAAGTGTATGTTCTCATGGATGGTATTTAAATATGCATGAAAGTCTCCCAGCTGGTCTTGGGAGCCCGCCCATACGATAAAAATATCGTCAATGTATCTCCACCACCCCAGCACATGGCTGAAGTGGTGGGACACATAGATGCGCTGCTCCTCAAGACCAGCGATGAACAAATTTGCGTAGGTCGGCGCCACATTGGTGCCCATTGCGGTGCCGAACTGTTGAATAAAGTATTCGTCATTGAATACAAAGTAATTCCTAGTAAGCACCAAGGTTAGCAAGTCCATCAAAAAAGACACTTGTTCAGAAGTGAAATCCCCAATGATGGTCTGTTGTACGCATTGTATTCCCTCTGTGTGTGGTATAGAGGTATAGAGGCTAGTTATGTCCAGAGATGCCAGTATAGTACCTTCTGGAATGAAAATTCTTTCAATCTTATTAATAAAGTCAGCTGTATCCCTTAAGTAAGATTTCGCATTATAGACATAAGGGCGAAGTACCTTGTCAAGAAAAATGGAGAGGTGGCTCGTCACTGAGTTAGTGCCCGATACAATCGGGCGTCCAGGTGGGTCCACTAGGGACTTGTGGATTTTCGGTAGTAAGTAAAGTACCGGAGTATTGGGATGTGTGACAGTGAGAAAATTGAAGAGGGGTTTATCAATCAAGTAACTTTCTAGTGCATTCTCAAGTACAAGCTTGATTTCCCTCTCAATATTCCATCTTGGGGCAACAGCTGACTTTAAATAAGTTACGCCATCATTAAGTTGTCTGTCTGCTTCTTTTAAATATTTAGATCTGTCCATAACCACAATCGCCCCGCCTTTATCGGCGGGTTTGATGATAAGGTTGTGGCTATGGACAAGATCATTAATCGCTAGTAATTCATCTTTAGTTGTATTAGGTTGAAAGGTAAATGCAGAATTAGACCTCAATTTCTCAACCTCTTTTTTCACCATATTACAGTAGGTGTCAATGACTGGCGAATGTACCGGTGGCAAGAAATCACTAGTAGTACTAAGGTCATATTTGCGCAATGAAAAAGGTACAGTCTCTAAACTAGTATCTGCCCCAGCCGGAGCCGGCGTTCTCTCCCAGTCTCCAGAGAACCAGGCTTTGAGCCTAAGTTTCCTGAAGAATAGGAGGAGATCCAGCTCCAACTGGAACCAATCCATTCTAGGTGAGGGACAAAAATTCAAACCTTTCGCCAATAAAGACAATTGAGCTACAGTAAGTGAAGTAGAAGAGATATTTACCACAGAGGATTTATCAGTCATTTTTTCTTGGATATGGTTCTCGGTTGCGCCGCTTGATTCATCAGGCGTTGTTGTCCCCTTGTTTTTGCGGGAGCCACGGTGTCTGTATCCCCCTCGTCTGGTGGGTTTGTGGAGGTAGTCCCTGTCAGTCCTAAAAAAGGCTCTGATGTATTCGTGAAGGTGACTTGATTCATTTGTGCTTTATTCTTAACCAGAGCTTGATCCCTATTTTGTCGGTTTCGGTTGCCCCTTGCATCCGTAGGTTTAGAGTTCCAGTTGTAGACACGACCCAATGTGTAGTCTTCTTGGTCCCTGGCCCATTTGGACCTCTTCCCTTCCTGTTGTTCCTGTTCGGATTTCTTAAGGAAGGCTTTTTGTTTATCCATGAAGTGTTGATAGTCCGTTTCAGACAAAGTAGCTGCTAGTGTTTGATCTAGAGCTGTGACTTTAGATGTAACAGAAGTAATGTCTCTTTGTAAAAATTCTAAATTCAATAAAATTTGATCCAAAGAGTACTTGTTCGATATTTGTTCATAACGCATACGATAGTCCATTTAAAAAAAGAAGGCATTCTCAGTGGGTTGTACTCGTAGTCCCCTGGGGATCCGTTTAACTTTAAAGTACTCCCCAAGAGTAACAAAATGTAGATTTAGTGACAAAAGATGTTTAGTCTCATTTTCATACCTTCTTTGAAGATCTTTCTGTGAAGGCATGTGTAGAAATGAAGGATCACCGCCTGTATATTGGAGAATCCGATCCTCATCCTGATCCGTTTAAGAAAAGACATTTTGGGATGTAGTCGGGATAGCATCCAAATGAAGTTCCATGGCAGCAAAGTGTAGGTGCAAGCTCTGTTGACCACTAAGTAGAGAAGCAGGTGGAGCAGCACTCTCGAATTGAACTAGGTGCAGTGGGTGCAGGCTGTGGATGGGCCCTGGTCCTCTGGCCCCGATTAGATACAGCAACCAAGTAAACGCAGCAGCACTCCAGCGTAGTGAAGAATAGTGACTTTTATTTATCACCAAAATGCAATAGCGACGTTTCAACCACCTCTCGTGGCCGTCCTCAAGCAGTGCAAGCTACATAATGCGTGCATTAAATAGGGAAAGACAATGTGACCTCACTTCCTGTGGGCGTACAATAATTTGCATGTGTACACAAACAAATAAGTTTACAGTAATGTACCTCTATACATCTCATGTACAGGGAACCCTGTTCTACTGCAAAAATTAAGTGTAACAACAATTAAAATGTAAAAAAAAAAAAAAAAAAAAAAGACTTCCGGTTCCGGCGCCATGCTGTAAGGACGTGCAGGGAGCCCGCTCCTCTACCTTCTCCTACTATACCCGCAAATTTCACCTGCCTCATTCTAACGCTGAACACCAGTGTCCGCCCGGGGTCTATGGACAGATACTTGGTCCCGATGGGCAACCATAAAGACAAGAAACAGTCCAAAAATAAAGGTGAGCCGCGCTCGGGGAGTCGGTGCGGAAGGTCAAGCATGGCCTCCTCCCCTGCATCCAGCAGAGCGCCCTCTCCCTCGCTCTCCACGTCTAGTGTGCTTAATGGGGATGATCGGGTAGAGCTTGCAGGGATCGACTATGAGACCCTGGCTGCTGCGGTGGCCGAGAAGATTGTGCCCAAGGTTAAGGAATCGATAGTGGCCGCAATACAGACTACCCTCTTAGACCTGCAAAATACTGTGTCACAACATGGCGCACGTATGGCGGCGGTAGAAGACCGTGTGCAGGCATTCAAGACCACTGAGGCTGCCTCTCACACACGACTCTCTACGTTGGAAGCTGAATGCAAGCGTCTGGGGGATAAGGTAGAAGACCTAGAAAACAGATCCCGCAGAAATAACTTGCGAATAGTGGGGATACCTGAATCAGTACCGGCTGTCGATCTCATCCATGTATGCGAATTTATGTTGCCTAAATTACTGGGCCTGCCCCGACCATGCAAGGTTGAGCGGGCACACCGTTTGGGCCCGGATCTACGAGAAGGCCGGGACTCTGGACGGCACCCGGGGACACAACAGCGTATTAGACCGCGCCAAGTCATCACTAGGTATCTGGATTTCCAGGATAAGACCGCAGTTCTACGGGCGTTTAAGAGAAGACGCACTGACTTGACCCTGGACGGAGCAAAGCTTCTTATATTTGGCGACTTCTCTGCAGAAGTTAGCCGCAAGCGGAAATTATACTCCCCTCTTTGCTCGTCCCTGCATCGGTGGGGCATCAGATTCACTCTTCAATACCCGGCTGTCCTACGAGTTTTCTTTCCCGACGGCCATTCTGCGATCTACAGTTCTCCGGAGGAAGCTTCTGCGCAGTTGGAGGATCTTCTCCGCAACGACTCCGGCGGCTCTCCTTCTCATCTGCGGAGGCAGCGGGAGGGGGATGGAATCGCTCCCCCTCTGGATCGTCGCCCGGATCCCACAGTGGTTTCTTCTCCCCAGCAGGGTTCTCCTCCACAAGAGCGCCCCCCTCTAGACAGGAGGGACAGATGGAACTCCGGGAACCCATCGTGAACATTGCATAGACTTGAGCTGCACCTACAGGTACCTCTTTTCCTGTCTATATGTTATCCCTGTTTACAACCTGTGACCACCTGGCAAATTGACATAATACACGAGGGTGCCCCGGTAATCTTGGAGTCTTTCCCCTCCTGCTGAATCGGACTCTTGTGGACTTGGTACCATTCTAGGCCGTGAATCCAGATAATCCCTATGGACTTCCTCTTATTTTGATTCCATCAGAGACACTGCGCACCACTGAATGTGCCCCAGGTATATGGTCTAGCCATGGCCCTAGACAGGACTTTTGTTGTTCCTATTTTATTTTTTTAAGTTTACACCATGACCTGACATCATGATATGTGGGGGTGGGGGTTCATTTTACTATGTTGAAGGTTCTGTTTTCAGTATACGGGGTAGGTAAAAGAGACTACCGGCTCTACAGGGTGGGGAAGTTGGAGACTTGAGAGGGGAGGAGGGTGGGGGGCCGGGAACAGGGTCTTTGTATTGGAGGGGGGGTGGGAGGGTAGGGATCCTCTCGCACCTTTTCTTGCTCTCCGTTTCTGGGCTATGAGAGGGTGGGGACCTGGAGAATTCCGGCAGTTAGGGAAGCAGTGGGGAGGATTGTTTGGAGGGGGGGGGGGTAAAAATGGGGAGGGAAGGAAGGGGGAAGGGAAAGGGTGGGGGAGGGAGGGAGGGGGGGAAATAAATAAATAAAGTAGTTCAGTAATGTTGAAGTTCTTCTTTAATTTAGGTTAAAGGGGGAACACTTAGGAAGGGGGGGTGGATTGGTCATAGTGTACCCATCTTTCCCTGCTACCGGTTTTTAGCCCTCCTACTAGGATACGGTCTCGAGTCTCCTCAGATACCTCGCTATTCAGTTAGCTGCTTATTGGTTCACCTTTGGGCATTGGGATATTTGTTTTATTTGTTATTTTTACTTGAGGGCCACTGGGCTCTTTATTATAATCTTGGCGGATATACTCACATTTTTACCTAGTCACTTGGGGGGGGGGCTCCCTTGGTGGTTTGGCATATCCTTAGGTAGTGGTAAAGGGAAGTCCCTAGAGCTTTGGATAAGTGGTCCCCGAGGTAGGGATATCCAGCTCGGAGTGGGGGAGGGATTGTGTTTCATTCCTAAAGAGTGTTTGGAAATTCCTCTTTAGTCTCATCTAGAGGTATACACAACTCATATCCTTGGTTTATTTCTTAGTAAGTCCTTTCTATGAGGTTGGTGTCATGGAATGTGAAAGGGTTGAGATCCCCTCGCAAGAGAAGCCTAGTTTTGAGACATCTTAAAAAACTGTCACCTGATATAGCATTGCTCCAAGAAACCCACCTTGATTTAGCCGATTTCTCTCGCATGAAAAAATGGTGGGTAGGGAGGGTTGAGGGTTCGGCGGCTGTAGCGAGAAAAGCCGGAGTCTTAATACTATTCAATAGGAACTTTACCTGTGACATTCTTAATGTAGTTTCTGATGACAAGGGACGTTTTTGCTCTGTTCACGTAAAGACGGCCTCTGACGAATTCTCCTTGGTTAATATTTATGGTCCCAATGATGGACAGGACCAGTTCTTGACTGACGTAACAGGGCGACTAGCTCCTCTTTCTCCTTCTCTACGAGTGATAATGGGCGACTTTAACATGGTAATGCATGGGACGGAAGACAGACGTTCCAATAGGACCTTAGGACCGGTTCCTAGGCGAGCAGACGGCTTCCTGGACCCGTGGACCTTGAGTTTAGGACTGACAGACATTTGGAGAGCGAGAAATCCCGACGGACGAGACTATTCCCATTACTCTCATTCTCATGACTCTTGGTCGAGAATTGATTACTGTTTCTTAACGGACTCTCTTGTACTAAAGACCGAGGACATTTCACTGACTGACATGGTGATCTCTGACCACTCTCCCTTATTATTGCAGTTACAGGATTCGGTCCCTCGTGGATCTGACTTCCTGTAGCACTTCCCTTCCAGCTTGGCAAGAGATGAGCACTTTCATTCACTCCTGAAAGGTTGGTGGGGGGAATACGCTGCGGATAACGTGGCACATGTGACTAATCCCCAATTGTTTTGGGATGCTGCTAAAGCAGTTTTACGTGGGAGAATCCTGGCATACACTACCTCCCTTAAACGTAAAATAGCTTCACAGCTTAAATCTCTCGGTTCTGCTCTTCAGAGGGCCTATACCGACTTTGTTGCCGTGCCGACTGAGAACACGAGAAAACTCTGGATGTCAGCCAAGGCATCTTATGATGGCTGGTTAGAGCGGCGAGACGACCTCAAAAGATCCCATTTTGAAGCTTCTCTCTTTCGGTTCGGCAACAAACCGGGTCGTCTATTGGCACGCTTTGCTAAGGGTGCCCTCCCGGTGAGTAACATATCTGCCCTGAAGGATACTAGAGGTGTTACCCACAGGGATCCCCAAATAATTAATGGTATCTTAGCTAGCTATTTCGCAGACATCTACTCAGCACCAACTGTCCCCATGGCAGACTCCACACAATGGCTCTCACACTCATCTCTTCCCTCATTGACATCGGAGGAAAGGGAAATGTTAGGGGCAGAGATCTCCTCGGAGGAGCTAGATCGGGCCCTTAAACATCTCAAACTTAATAAAGCCCCTGGTCCTGATGGCTTCTCCGGGGATTTCTTCAAGATCTTGGCAAATGAGGTAGCTCCCTCCCTGCTGGTCCTGTATAACTCTTACCTTTCTGGTGACCCGATCCCACCATCCTCTAATGTGGCGCACATCAGGGTCTTGCCTAAGCCGGGGAAGGATCCTTTATTACCAGGGAGTTATAGACCTATCTCTTTAATCAATGTAGACTTAAAGTTAGTCTCCAAAATTTTGTCTGACAGACTGGCAACTGTGTTACCAAGATTAATATCTCCGGCCCAGGTTGGCTTTGTCAAGGGACGCTCCTCGGTTTCACATATTAGAGCGGTGCTCTCGGTACTGGATGAGGTAAATCTACGGCCCCACAGACATCCCACAGCGGCATTGTTATCGATAGACGCCGAAAAGGCCTTTGACTGCGTTCGCTGGGAATGGCTGTGGGAAGTACTGTCGGCAATGGGGTTCGGAGGGCCCTTTCTCGGTTACTTACGTTCCCTTTATGCCTCACCTAGAGCACGTCTCCACACCATGGGCTTCTTATCTGATCTCTTCACTCCTGAGAGGGGGACTAGGCAGGGATGTCCCCTATCCCCTCTTCTTTTCGATCTGGCCATTGAACCGTTATCTCTCCTCATTGAGAGGGAGAGGGGATCACTAGGTATACAGATGGGTTCTCAAACGATTTCCCATACTTTATTTGCGGATGACATTCTCTTTTTCTTATCTGATCCGGTAAGGACTGTACCGAGGGTGTTTACCATCCTCTCTGATTTTGGGGAGGTATCGGGGTTCCGAGTTAATGTAGAAAAAAGCGTCCTACTGGACATTTCTCCTATTCCCCTGTCTCGCAGTTCTGCATCAATGCCATTCCCGATCCTAGTTACCAGATCCTCAATTAAGTACTTGGGAATATTGGTGGGGAGGTCCCCCTCTTCAATTTACTCTCTTAACTTTACCCCGTTGTTCCGCAAAATAATGGGAGAGTTGCAGAGGTGGATGTCTCTACCACTTTCCTTGCTAGCCAGATGCCACCTACTAAAGATGCTTAGCTTTTCGAAGATGCTTTATCCCATTCAAATGATTCCACTCCTCCTTAAGAGGGTCGATATCCAGTCACTTCAGTCAGCATTTACTAAATTTATTTGGGCCAATAAGAGACCCCGTATTGCCTTATCAAAGTTGATGCTTCCTAAAGAAAAAGGGGGGGTGGGGTTCCCGGATGTGAGGCACTATAATGTGGCATGTATATATAGGCATTGCATAGATTGGCTTAGGGGTGAATCGACATACTCTAACATTGCACTGGAGTCAGCCATGGTCGCACCATGGTCCTTGGCTGGAATTCTTCACTCCAAGCTCCAGAACTTGCCAGCCCACATAAAAAATAGCATTACTATAAGGGACACAATTGCCACGTGGAAAATAGGCAGGGACCTTATGCGCCTGCCCTTTTCCCTGTCTAAGTACATGCCCCTATGGTCCCACCCTGAATTCCCACAGGGTTCGGAGAATAGTTTATTTGCCCTGTGGAGATCAGCTGGCCTTCAATCTGTTGGCCAACTACTGCACCCTACCGAATGTAGATATCTCTCGTTTGCCGAAGTGAGTGCCCAATATGGTCTTGGTCCAGGTCAGCATCTGTCATACCGACAGGTTCTATCCTTTCTAACACCGAGATTGACTGACCTTTCTCGAATAAGCTCAGCTACCTCTTTTGACAGTCTGGTGACCTCAGCCATTCCTTCTCACTCTCTCTCTACACTGTACCGCCATCTGACCAGAAAAGGGAGTGGGATTGCCTCGGCCTCTCTATTCAGATATTGGGAAACCACACTTGGGATCTCTGACTCCTCTGTGTCAATTCTGGAAGGATGGGCTAAGGTACGCAAGGCGGTAATTAACGAAAATTGGAGGGAAACACAATTTAAAATATTACACCACGCTACCTACGGATTCACCATACCCCGGACACCTGACAGACCTGACAGACTGACTGACTGCCCTAACTGTAATGCCCCCTTTACTGATTTATTGCACGGATTAGTTACCTGCCCTAAGACTCAGGATTTCTGGACCGCTCTCTTCACGCTGTTAGATAGAAAACTAAAAGTCGCATTACCTTTGACTCCTTTACTTATAGTCCTACACATACCGCCAGATGATGTCTCTCTGACATTGTTGCACCACACGATTCTGCTGGGGGCCAAGCGGTGTCTCTTAACTCATTGGTTGTCGGCTCACATGCCCTCGCCTATGGATGTTATAGCGCAAGTGAAAAAATATCTGATGCTAGATCGCCTTGAAATTTTAAGGACAAGAGAGAAATCGGCTAAATGGTTTTTTAAGAAATGGAAAACGTTCATGCTGGCCTTTTATTCGAATGAGGAATTGATTTCTTTGATGCAACCATTTACAGACACGACCTGGTATCTTACTAGATCCATATCCGGCTCGTTGGGCCGGCTTCGAGTTCCTGTTTGATGTTGATCCGTATTTCTTTATTGGCTTCTGGGTATCCGATGCGAGGGGATCTCACCTATAGTATCATGATGTTCTCCTGAATGACTTCCGCCGGTTGGCGTTCTGATTATGGCTTAGGATGGGATGGGGGAGGGGTGCGGGTTGCTCGATTGATTTGATAATGCTGCATCGTGATATATCTTGTTGATATGGTTAATATATCTATACTACACATTATTTCACAGGAATGCCCTGTGTGCATGTTTATAAAATTTTAAAAATTTTGAATAAAAATATGTTTAAAAAAATAAAAAATAAAAAAAAATGTAAAAAAAACAAAACATTCGTGCTACGCACACAATAAAAAATTGCTATGCAGTGCAGTGTTATGAAACATTGTTCCGTGTCAATCAGTCCATACCTCCAGTTCCAGACGTGGGACCCGAACATAAAGATCTCAAAAAATACCCCTGATACCTCCATAGGAACAAAAAAACTAAATGATCGGCATCCTTGCCGACTGAAGTAATTTCCGGTGACTGGATCCAAACTTCCGGTTCAAAGGCCTGTGGTATTCCAATTAACGCATGCGTGGTGTTCCGGCTGGAGACTTCAAGCCATCTTGAGTGTTGGCAGGCCCTCTCTCGTAGTATTGGCGCCTGCGCACTTATCGACCGAGCTCGCGCCTGCGCCTCGGCACCTTGAGTTCCCGGTCAACCATCTTAGGTGCTGGAAAGTGGACAATTTAAGGCTTGACATAGTCCCTGTGTTGCCAGTACTTCTCCCAGCGGGCCCCCGGTGTCAGTGCAACTGGTGGTTGTTTCCCCACTGGTAGGGGTTGTTCATCAATGCGCCGTGATGCCTGCTAGACCACCTGCATGGTATGGGTTATAGCAGAGGAGACACCGGCCCCTGATATGGAGAATTAATGTACCCGATGGATGTCTAGCCCGTCCACAGCATCCAGTTCTCCATAGCAGGAAAACGCCACTCAAGTTAAATTGGAGTCCACATCCTGGCCCAAAGCAAATAATAAAAAAGTATAGTAGTAAAATAATATAAGAAAAAGGGACAAATTATAGGAAAAAAAGGGATAATCCTAATGGAGGTTTCAGCTTTCAGGTGGATGATGGAGATCTAGTCGGGTTTCCACATCGGACCTTAAAGTCAACATTCTAAATCAGATCTAAATATACAGATCTAAATATTTACAAGAAGCAGACAGACAACTTAATGATGGCCTAACTTATTTAAAGTCACCTGTTGCCCCAAGATGGAATATTGAGAGGGAAATCAAGCTTGTACTTGAGAATGCACTAGAAAGTTACTTGATTGATAAACCCCTCTTCAATTTTCTCACTGTCACACATCCCAATACTCCGGTACTTTACTTACTACCGAAAATCCACAAGTCCCTAGTGGACCCACCTGGACGCCCGATTGTATCGGGCACTAACTCAGTGACGAGCCACCTCTCCATTTTTCTTGACAAGGTACTTCGCCCTTATGTCTATAATGCGAAATCTTACTTAAGGGATACAGCTGACTTTATTAATAAGATTGAAAGAATTTTCATTCCAGAAGGTACTATACTGGCATCTCTGGACATAACTAGCCTCTATACCTCTATACCACACACAGAGGGAATACAATGCGTACAACAGACCATCATTGGGGATTTCACTTCTGAACAAGTGTCTTTTTTGATGGACATGCTAACCTTGGTGCTTACTAGGAATTACTTTGTATTCAATGACGAATACTTTATTCAACAGTTCGGCACCGCAATGGGCACCAATGTGGCGCCGACCTACGCAAATTTGTTCGTCGCTGGTCTTGAGGAGCAGCGCATCTATGTGTCCCACCACTTCAGCCATGTGCTGGGGTGGTGGAGATACATTGACGATATTTTTATCGTATGGGCGGGCTCCCAAGACCAGCTGGGAGACTTTCATGCATATTTAAATACCATCCATGAGAACATACACTTTACTCTTACCTCTTCCAAGTCTGGTGTCCCATTTTTGGACACCTGGGTAGAGGTCAGTGGTAATTGCTTATCCACTGACCTCTACACTAAGGATACGGACTGTAACTCCATTTTGAAATATGACAGCTGCCACCCTAAGTCGATGCTGAGGTCCCTGCCCACCAGTCAGTTATTGAGGGTGAAAAGGATCGTCAGCACTCCTGACAAACTCGAACCAGCTATGGATAAAATAGCAGACAATTTTTTACAGAGAGGGTACCCGAGGAAACTTATTTCCAGCTGCCGGGATAAGGTTCAAGCAGCCTCTAGACATGATCTTTTAAACCCCACTAAACACGCTTCCATGAACAAAAGAGTAGCGTTTGTGTCAACATACAATAATACTTCTGGAAAAATATCTACCATATTGAGAAAATTTTGGGTGCTGCTCCAGAAGGAGTACCCAAGCATTCCTGAATTTCGAATACCACCTTTGATGGCTTACAGACGCCCTAGGAATCTGAAAGACCAAATCATCAAGGCGGACGTATCCCTGAGGAAACAGACTCAGAGATTTTTGACAGTGGAAAACACTGGCTCTTACCCGTGTAGAAGATGCGTGAACTGCACCTACATGGTGAAAGGCAGTTTTTTTCAACACCCTACTACTGGTAGAAAATACAAAATCCCCTACTATTTGACATGTACGAGTGATTTTGTAATCTATATACTATGATGCCCCTGTAAAAAACTATATGTAGGAGAAACGACCTATGACTTCAAAACACGTATGAATCAACACCGTTACACTATACGGAAACAAAAACAAGATCTACCAGTTCCGAAGCATTTTCTAGAGGCAGGCCATGGAGAAAAGGACCTGAAATGCATGATAGTTGATCACGTCCCCCCCCCCTTAAAAGGGGCGGGGACCGTGTAAGTTTACTAAAAAAGAAGGAACTCAAATGGATTTTCCAACTTCATACCCTCAAACCAGAGGGTCTGAATGTTGACTTTAAGGTAACACATGCTATTTGTAACGCCTAATTGAGATAACGTTGACACATCCTGATCTGTGTAATAAGTGTTTTCCTAGTTAAATATTTTGTAATATATACACTATTTCCTTTATCACATTAATAATACTTTCTTTTTTTTGTGTTCTGATCCAGGTCCGACGTGGAAACCCGACTAGATCTCCATCATCCACCTGAAAGCTGAAACCTCCATTAGGATTATCCCTTTTTTTCCTATAATTTGTCCCTTTTTCTTATATTATTTTACTACTATACTTTTTTATTATTTGCTTTGGGCCAGGATGTGGACTCCAATTTAACTTGAGTGGCGTTTTCCTGCTATGGAGAACTGGATGCTGTGGACGGGCTAGACATCCATTGGGTACATTAATTCTCCATATCAGGGGCCGGTGTCTCCTCTGCTATAACCCGTACCATGCAGGTGGTCTAGCAGGTATCACGGCGCACTGATGAACAACCCCTACCAGTGGGGAAACAACCACCAGTTGCACTGACACCGGGGGCCCGCTGGGAGAAGTACTGGCAACACAGGGACTATGTCAAGCCTTAAATTGTCCACTTTCCAGCACCTAAGATGGTTGACCGGGAGCTCAAGGTGCCGAGGCGCAGGCGCGAGCTCGGTCGATAATTGCGCAGGCGCCAATACTACGAGAGAGGGCCTGCCAACACTCAAGATGGCTTGAAGTCTCCAGCCGGAACACCACGCATGCGTTAATTGGAATACCACAGGCCTTTGAACCGGAAGTTTGGATCCAGTCACCGGAAATTACTTCAGTCGGCAAGGACGCCGATCATTTTGTTTTTTTGTTTCTATGGAGGTATCAGGGGTATTTTTTGAGATCTTTATGTTCGGGTCCCACGTCTGGAACTGGAGGTATGGACTGATTGACACGGAACAATGTTTCATAACACTGCACTGCATAGCAATTTTTTATTGTGTGCGTAGCACGAATGTTTTGTTTTTTTACATTTTAATTGTTGTTACACTTAATTTTTGCAGTAGAACAGGGTTCCCTGTACATGAGATGTATAGAGGTATATTACTGTAAACTTACTTGTTTGTTTACACATGCAAATTATTGTACGCCCACAGGAAGTGAGGTCACATTGTCTTTCCCTATTTAATGCACGCATTATGTAACTTGCACTGCTTGAAGACGGCCACGAGAGGTGGTTGAAACGTCGCTATTGCATTTTGGTGATAAATAAAAGTCACTATTCTTCACTACGCTGGAGTGCTGCTGTGTTTACTTGGTTGCTGTATCTCATATCTATCTATCTCATATCTATCTATCTCATATCTATCTATTTATCTCATATCTATCTCATATCTATCTATCTATCTATCTCATATCTATCTATCTGTCTATCTATCTGTCTATCTATCTCATATCTATCTATCTCAAATCTATCTATCTCATATCTATCTATCTCATATCTATCTCATATCTATCTATCTATCTCATATCTATCTATCTATCTCATATCTATCTATCTATCTATCTCATATCTATCTATTTATCTCACATCTATCTCATATCTATCTATCTCATATCTATCTATCTCATATCTATCTATCTCATATCTATCTATTTATCTCATATCTATCTCATATCTATCTCATATCTATCTATCTGTCTATCTATCTGTCTATCTATCTCATATCTATCTATCTCATATCTATCTCATATCTATCTATCTATCTCATGTCTATCTATCTATCTATCTATCTCATATCTATCTATCTCATATCAATCATCTATCTATCTCATATCTATCTATCTATCTATCTCATATCTATCTATCTCATATCTATCTCATATCTATCTATCTATCTATCTATCTATCTCATATCTATCTATCTCATATCAATCATCTATCTATCTCATATCTATCTATCTTTCTATCTCTCATATCTATCTATCTCATATCTATCTATCTCATATCTATCTCATATCTATCTCATATCTATCTCATATATATCTATCTATCTCATATCTATCTATCTATCTCATATCTATCTATCTATCTCATATCTATCTCATATCTATCTATCTCATATCTATCTATCTATCTCATATCTATCTATCTCATATCTATCTATCATCTATCTATCTATCTATCTCATATCTATCTATCTATCTATATCTATCTACTGTATCTATCTGTACTGTATCTATCTGTTTATTTATAACAGTGTCTCACAGCAAGTTACGTTTCGACCGGCTCACCAAGTCTGAGTGAGCCAGTCGAAACGTAGCTTGCTGTGAGACACTGTTATTTTTTTGCCATGGAATAAACACCTGGATTTCCCCCACCCCAATTTTGTGTGATGTAGAAAGATTACTTTTGCTGTCTGAAGTGGAGGACCCCTAATCCAGGTTCTAGAACCTCCGTGCACCAACTACACCTATTCAAAGGAAAGGGATGTGCTGTATTTATCTATCTCATACAGGGGGGATCAAAAGTTTGGGCACCCCAGGTAAAAAAATTTATTAATGTGCATAAAGAAGCCAAGGAAAGATGGAAAAATCTCCAAAAGGCATCAAATTACAGATTAGACCTTCTTATAATATGTCAACAAAAGTTAGATTTTATTTCCATCATTTACACTTTCAAAATAACAGAAAACAAAAAAATGGTGTCTGCAAAAGTTTGGGCACCCTGCAGAGTTAATATCTTGTGCTGTCCCCTTTGGCAAGTATCATAGCTTGTAAACGCTTTTTGTAGCCAGCCAAGAGTCTTTCAATTCTTGTTTGAGGTATCTTTGCCCATTCTTCCTTACAAAAGTCTTCCAGTTCTTTGAGATTTCTGGGCTGTCTGTCACACACTGCTCTTTTAAGGTCTATCCAGGAACTCATGGGAACGGAGTTTCTGCACTTTTTCCACAGCAGGAACGCAGTTCCCATTAGCAGGAGTCCTGCAGAATGAGCCCTTAAAGGGGTACTGAGCCCCTAGACATCTTAAAGGGGGACTCCGCCTCTATCTCAGCTGCAGCACCCCAGACATCCGGTGCACAGAGTGAACTTCGCTCCATGCTAGATGACTGGCAAAGGGGGGGTAGAGGCTTGTGACGGCCTTCATGCCCCCTCCTATAGACTTGCATTGAGTGGATATAGCCGTGACATCACGGGCCTCCAGCGCTGCACCTAGCACTCTAACCGAATGCCGATGCAGCAGGGAGAACGCGTGGGTCCCCAGCGGTGGGACCCCTGCGATCAGACATCTTATCCCCTATCCTTTGGATAGGGGAAAAGATGTCTAGGGGGGAGTACCCTTTTAAAGGTTACTCCGCTCCCCAGCGTCCGGAACATTGAGTTCCGAACGCTGTGTGTGGGCTTCCGTGTTCACGTCTGCCCCCTTGTGACGTCATGGTCTGCCCTCTCAATGAAAGTCTAAGGAAGGGGGGCACGATGGCCATCAAGCCGCCTCCCATAGACTTGCATTACATGATGTCACATGATGAGGTGTGATGTCACGAGGGGGTGGGTGTGAACACGGAAGCCTGCATACAGCGTTCGGAACTAAATGTTCCGGGCGCTGGGGAGCGAAGTAACCCTTTAAGTGGAAATCTTGGGTGAGTTCCTACACTTTTTTTTCCCAGGACTTGACCCCTGGGTCTATCCATAGATTTTCAATTATGTTGAGGTCAGTAGATTGTGAAGGCCATGGCAAAACCTTCAGTTTACGCCTCTTGATGTAATCCCCCGTGGATTTCGAGGTGTGTTTATGATCATTATCCATTTGTAGAAGATATCCTCTGTTTAACTACAGCATTTTCACAGATGGCATCAAGTTACCATTAAAAATTTGCTGAAATTTTATTGAATCCATTTTTCCTTCTACTAGTGAGATGTTCCCTGTGCCACTGGCTGCAATACAACCCCAAAGCATGATTGATCCATCCCCATGCTTAACAGTTGGACAGAGGTACTTTTCATTAAATTCTGTTCCCCTTCTTCATCAAATCTACCTTTGCTCATTCCGGCCAAAAAGTTAAATTTTTACCTCATCGGTCCACAGAACTTGTTTCCAAAATGCATCAGGCTTGTCTATATGTTCATTTGCAAAGTTCAAATGCTGATTTTTGTGGTGAGGACGTAGAAGAGGTTTTCTTCTGATTACTCTTCCATGAAGACCATATTTGTACAAGTATCTCTTTATAGTGGAATAGTGTACCACAACTCCAGTGTCTGCCAGATCTTTCTGGAGGGATTGTGCAGTCAAACGTAGGTTTCGAATTGTTTTTCTCACAATCCTACGAGCTATTCTGTCTGATATTTTTCTTGGTCTTCCAGATCTTGCTTTAATTTCCACTGTTCCTGATGACTGCCATTTCTTAATTACATTCCAAACAGAGGATATTGACATCTGAAAATGTTTGGCTATCTTCTTATAGCCTTCTCCAGCTTTGTGAGTGTCAACTATTTCCAGTTTCCAATTTTCTAGACAACTGCTTAGAAGAACCCATGGTGCTGATTGTTGGGGCAAAGGTCAGATGAGTCTGGGCATTTAAAACCTTTGAGATTGACATCACCTGGTCTTCCCAGATGATGATTGAGAACAATCCATTACACTGGCAGGTCTCAGCTTTGCAAAGGGGGAAGTGCATGCTATAAATTCTGCAGGGTGCCCAAACTTTTGCAGACACCATTTTTTTGTTTTCTGTTATTTTGAAAGTGTAAATGATGGAAATAAAATCTAACTTTTGTTTACATATTATAAGAATGTCTAATCTGTAATTTGATGCCTTTTGGAGATTTTTCCATCTTTCCTTGGCTTCTTTATGTACATGAATACAAATTTTTACCTGGGGTGCCCAAACTTTTGATCCCCACTGTATCTATCTATTTCATATCTATCTATCTATCTATCTATCTCATATCTATCTATCTTATATATATATATATATATATATATATATATATATATATATAATAGCAAATATGATGCAGCACTCCACAGGTTGCGAAAAAAAGGTGGTTTTATTCCATCATGTGCATAGACAACGTTTCACCAGCCTCACGCTGGCTTTTTTCTTGAAAAAGCCAGCGTGAGGCTGGTGAAACGTTGTCTATGCACATGATGGAATAAAACCACCTTTTTTTCGCAACCTGTGGAGTGCTGCATCATATTTGCTATTGTCTGGATTAAGGAACCGGTGGACCCAGGTTCCAGCTATGCGGGCACCCCTCATCTCACTTTTCTTCTGGATTTTGGTTGTGCCGTTTTTATTCACATTGTATATATATATATATATATATATATATATATATATATATCATGTAGGACTGGGGAGGGAGGTGGGTGCGAGTGAGGAAACACCCCTTCCTGAATATCCTACATATCCAATTCAATCATCTGGGAGCAAATCTCACAGCCCATCCAGCAAATCCCAAACATTTTCAATAAGGTTACATTCCGCTGATTTTGAGTGGCCAATGCATTCTGAAGAGATCATTGTTGTGTTCCTCCAACCACTTCCCAGTGTTCCGACCCATGTAACACAGAACATTGTCCTGTTGAAAGTTGGCATTTTAGTTGAAGAAGACCCCCTGAACAAATAAGTGCAGTTGGTCAGAAAACAGGTCCCTACAGTGTTTACCATTCATGGTTGTATGATGACCAAAGATCCCAGTTTCCCAGACCATGACATTGCTACTACCATCCTGTTGAACCCCAATGGTGCATCCACATGTCCATACAGTTTCATAAGTTTTATGCCAGATCTGGATCCAGCCATTTGTTGGGTCAACAGGAAACAGCATCCGTCATTCTAGATCAAAAGTCTGCCATGTCTCCAAGGTCCATTGACATCTTTCCACGGCCTACGCAAGGTGCAGTTTCCGATGATGCAGGGTCATAAGGGGCACCCTTGTTGGTCTTTGGCAATTAATTTCCAGTCAATACAAGTTATGTCGCATGGGCATTATGAAACTTTATCTTACTTGCCTGTTGTTGTATGCTGGGTCACTGTGGTACTTCATTGCTCAGATACCAAATGGGCCACCCAATGCTCACCTTTTGGATCAAGACACATGTGGTCTGCCGCTGTGTGACCTTCAGTCAGAAGTCTGTCCATGGTTCATTCAGTCTTGGTACTGTTGTGGTGTCCCGGTACCGCATTATATACGGTACCTATTTATGTATGGGTCCCCATAGCCAGAGTCCCTAGGATGTACAGATCCCTGTAATGTAGTTTACCCCTTGTCGCCTCTATTTCTACTAGTAGACCAGTGGTCTATATAAGGTTAATGTAAATGTAATGATTTATTTGTAAATAAATGGTTAATTACTTGTTTCCATAGCGTTGCAGGACCTGCCGGTCATGTGACTAGGTGAACTCTATGGTATTATGCTTAAGGACCTTTGGAGGCCCTGTGACATAAACAATCCCATTACACCATGTAATGGTGAATGGAAGATGTTCGGACCAATCAGATTCGCCCCGCCCCCTGCCCATATAAGGGAGCGGCGGCCATCTTCTCGCTCTCTTGTTCCTGGGCAAGCAAGCAAGACCTGTACAGCAACTGACGCAGTGAGTTAGGCCCGAGCCTTGCGGTGACGGCTGAACAATCTAATTGTAGTGTGTATCAATCCCGAACTCTGCAGCATCACCGGACCTAATAAAACCCCTAAATCCGGACAGATCTGCAAATATCTCCCTAAATTCAGAGACTGTATGACTAACTCAAGGTCCGCAACAACTGCCAGTCACTAAGTAACCTAAGGACTGTTTATATGAGACTGTTACTGTGCCGTGGATATTGCAAGCACTTCAGTAAAGTTATTCACGTTCAAGTTAAATCTCTTTGTGGACCTTCAGTCATTTCATGCACCTATCATTACTGGGAAGGGCGGCAATAGGCCGGAACATTGATTCAGCGTATCAGCCCTCAGCCTGGCGTCACGAACTATAGGGTTAACATTAACCCCTCATTTACCGATACTATACCACCACTACCATACACCCCCCAAGGGCTACCACACTGTGATTTGGGAACAGCCAACAAGTGGGGACCTGGAGCTGTTGGACGGACAGCTGCAGGGGATGGGGACAGGTGAGTATGCTTTTTTTTATTATTATTATTCTTAGAACCCCCACTCCATTTCATAAAATATAATTTCCCTACTTAGAACACCCCCTTAGTAGCTGCCATTAAAGTGATACCATTTTTAAAGATCAACTGGTGCCAGAAAGTTTAACAGATTTGTAAATTACTTATATTAAAAAAATATTAATCCTTCATGTACTTATCAGCTGCTGTATGCTCCAGAGGAAGTTTAGTTGTTCTTTACTGTCTGCCCACAGTGCTCTCTGCTGACACCTCTGTCCATGTCAGGAACTGTCCAGAGTAACAGCAAATCCCCATAGCAAACCACTCCTGCTCTGGACAGTTCCTGACATTGAGAACTTCCTGTGAAGTATACAGCAGCTGCATGCTGGAAGGAAGGATTCATGTTTTTAATAGAAGTGATTTACAAATCTACTTTACTTTCTGGCACCAGTTAATTAAAAAAAAATTAGTTTTCCACCAGAGTACCCCTTTAAAGGGGTACTTTGCCCCCAAACAGCTTATCCCCTATGCAAATATCTAAAGCATAATGTTTAAGATGTCTGATTGCGGGGGTCCGACCACTGGGACCCCCTCCGTGATCTACTGCGCAGTACCCCAGTCATCCAGTCATCTATATAATGGGCGACCACAGCTGTCATGCCCCCTCCATTCATGTCTATGTGGTGGCCCAGTACAGGAATTGAACCCTGTACCCTTGCTGTCCTGTCAGGCAGCCTCCATACAGTGTCCACTGGGCCCCCTGCACCTGTTCCCCTTGTTCCTGTACTTCTATGTCTATGTTATGCTGTATATTGTATATTAAATGTGTTATAGCTTTAAGAACAGTTGACATGTGATTATCCTGATGTCATGTGATTGTAACCCAGTGAGGCAACAAGATCCGGCAGGGAACGGAAGGGGAAGCAGACTTTTATGGACAAGGAACAGATGGAAGCTGATTAGACTGATTGGGCCAGGCACCAATAAGCGGTGCACTGGCCCTTTAAATCTGAGAGCCCCAGCGCGCGATCCATAGAGAGCGGGGCCCCGCGCACCGGGACCCAGCGGGAGATCGGGACAGGTGAGTGCATCCCCGCCGGATCGCATCCCCGCCGGGCACAACAGAACAGCGTCTCTGGTTAGCGCTGCTGACCGGAGCGCTGCAGGGCAGAAGACGCCGCGAGCGCTCCGGAGGAGGAGGGGGACCCGGAGCGCTCGGCGTAACACCAGTGGCCACTTTTATGTTGTCCGCCCTCCAGGACTGGGCGCCGAGGACGGCTGTTAAGAGGGGGAGTTTGTGGTGGCCCAGTACAGGAGTTGCACCCCTGTACCCTTACTGTCCTTTGAGGCAGCCTCCATACAGTGTCCCCTGGGCCCCCTGCACCTGTTCCCTTTGTTCCTGTACTTCTGTGCCTATGGTATGCTGTGTATTGTATATAAACTGTGTTATAGCTTTAAGAACAGTTGACATGTGATTAACCTGTTGTCATGTGATTGTAACCCAGTGAGGTGTCAGTGACCATGTGACCTAAGGGTGACCTATGGTACCCCTCCTTGTCTCCCCCATATAAGCCCTGGGTTGAGCCTCTGCCCTCTCTCTTATTCTCTTCCTGCTTAGCTGAGGAACAGTGAGGTCAAGTCCTAGGTGTGTGTCTGGAGTCCAGAGGAGGCCTAAAGTCAGTCAAGCATCCACGGATTCTCAAGTCCCTTGCCCCATAGATCAAGTCAAAGCCTGGTAAGCTAAAGAAAGGGTGAAGTCAGTCATAGTCTGTCATAGTCAAGTCAGTCCAAGTCATCCTGTCTCAAGTCAGCCTGCATCCAAATTGTCCAAGTCCACTATAAGTCCAAGCAAGCCCTAAGGTCTCTGAAGTCGCTGGTCACCTCCATGGGCCTAGCCAAGCTGTATAGACTGTTATACCTGTCTGACTCAGTAAAGCTGCCATTGTTCCTATATATTGTAAGCGCTGCGGAATCTGTAGGCGCTATATAAATAAAATAAATAAATTGTTCCGTAACTTGGCGTTGGAGTCATTATTTGCCCCCCCGTGCCTAGCCCAGGATACAGCGGTATACCTTCGGATGGTGTAGAGGATAAACCAAGCCCTGGCATCATGAACACAAGGGGTTAATGCCATCTAGG
Source organism: Hyla sarda (assembly GCF_029499605.1). NCBI lineage: Eukaryota > Metazoa > Chordata > Amphibia > Anura > Hylidae > Hyla > Hyla sarda. The sequence goes on from NC_079189.1 coordinate 29,841,397, forward strand.
GTAATTCCATCTGCCCTCATCACACCCTCACCACATCTATAGGAGGGGTGTGATGGCTATGTACTAGCCATCATGTCTTCTCCCATAGACATGAATGGAGGGGGCGTGTCTGTTGTGACATCACAAACATGGAAGCTTCAAGCTGCAGTGCCGGCCCATCTTATCCCCTGTCGCGATCAGACATATTATGCCCTATCGTTTGTATAAGGGATAAGATGTCTAGGGGCGGAGTACTATATATTCTCTGCAAGGACACAGCAAACGCATAGTGAAGTGCATCTAGAGTCAACAAGAAAGATATCCGAACTAGATGGTGACTTCCTTATGTGTATATAGAGGTAGAGCCTGTCATAGGGTCAGACACAGTACACGTAAAGTATGTCGGTGTCTGTTTACACAGGGAAATCTTTCTTTACCTTTCACCAGTAAATAAGTGTTATAAAGCATTTATGGCTGCATGTATACAATTACCTCCACTGATAACGCTCAAGCCTTAGGTCAACATTCTAAAGGAAAAGGTGAGCACTTAGGGGTGGAAGGAAGAAAGTAGAATAAATCTAATAGATACTCTAATAATACTCGAGTATAAGCCTAGTCTTTCAGCAGGATTTTTCGTGCTGAAAACTCCCCCCTCGGCTTATACTCGAGTGAACAAAAAAAAAATACGTTTCTGGCTTTAGCTGTGAGGGGATGGTCCCGGCCGTCCATCTCCACCTGTCAATCCCTTCTCAGTGGTCTTCAACCCGCGGACCTCCAGGTGTTGCAAAACTACAACTCCCAGCATGCCCGGACAGCCGATGGCTGTCCGGGCATGCTGGGAGTTGTAGTTTTGCAACATCTGGAGGTCCGCAAATTGAAGACCACTGAGAAGGGATTGACAGGCGGTGATGATGACGGGGGGTTGATGATGACACTGGGGGGGGGGTGATGTATTTCCCACCCTAGGCTTATAGTCGAGTCCATAACTTTTCCTGGGTTTTTGGGGTGAAATTAGGGGCCTCGGCTTATATTCGGGTCGGCTTATACTCGAGTATATACGGTATATTCAATCTGAGTCACATCCTGTAAATCTTTTTTATTTGAAAAATATAAATCATAACAAACATAAAAACCAGCAGAACTTTGCCATAACTAAATACAACAACATGAAATAACATAAACCCAAACTTTACATTTAAAATAAAAGAACATAAATCCTGCCTAACCGGCCAACCCAGTTTTCCCTAAAAATACTAAAAACACACCTTACATAACCAAATATCTAACAACACTCACATACATACCCAACTTGCATTACCAAAAAAGAAACATAAAAATAGCACTATTTAGCTGTAACTCAAAAACACCCAGACTTGGGAAAACACACATTGCAAACGGAAAACACAACAAGCACTCTCACTATACACCATCACAGTATTTAATTTTTTTTTTCTATTTTTTTCTTTTTTTTTCTTTTCACATTTTTTTTTTATAATAACAATAATAATAATAATAAAAATAACATGGGAAAATCACGCATACAAACAGAAAATACAACAGGTACTCCCACTACACACAATTTCCCCCCCCCCCATAAATAACATTAATAATACCATACCACATGCACACACACACACACATATACTTATCTTAACTACATTTTACCTACGAGACCTAGACCAAAGAAAACTAAATCCACAGTGGGACACGAAAATACCAAAAACAATTACTACAAAAATAACTGGTTTGACTGCCATAATATAAAATACAAAAATATAACATATTATACATATAAACTATATACACTATATACACCTATAAAAATACAGAAACCACACCTACAAATACAATCAAGCAACCTACTCTAAACTGTCCCTCCACCCACACCACCCGCCCTCCTGTACATGGGTCAGCATTCCGTACAGTTCATAGTTTTCAATGTCCAGTCCACAACTGACCCATGCCAGGTCCACCAAAACAACCACCACCACCCACAAATATACCCTCCCAACCTAGAACTCCTCCCAACCAACTTTACCATTACCAGCTTTATAACCTATATAAACAAACAATACAACCCACTTTAGGCCCAAATTCGGTGCCTGTAAGCCCTTCATAATCTTTAAATCTGAAAACAAAACAAAAAGCTATGGTGCACATGCATTAGCCCACCACCAGGAAGAAGGATGGCAATCCTGATACATACAAAATTTACATTCTTTTCCTAACTCCACCCTACCTCTCACCCTACCATTATCCCTAAAAATAAACTGACCCTACTATCACCCTAACCCTGTCCCTACATCACTGTCCCTAACCAAAACAAGGGTACTCTACCCAAAAGGTCTAGTGATGTTCCTACAGACCTCCACCTCAGAGAGGACTTTCCGCTGTGTAGACACTAAACACCATACGTTCCACGTGTAGCACCTGACCACTAAGCTGACTAAGAATAAAGTGCCCAGATCACGGCCACCCAGGTTCCTGAATGCCCCATAAGCCCACTCCGTATAGGTAAGGCCGGTAAATTGACTCCAGCCGATGGAAGCCCCCACCCGACTGTAGACCCCTATATTAAAGGGACAATGAAGCAGGAAATGGCCCATGCTTTCCAGCGTGTCCCTGCACTCTTCTCGGGGACATCCCCGGTCATCACATATAGCTTACCCTCAAAGCAGCGCCAGGCCAAGTCCCCAAATTTCTGGGGGATCCTTTTATTGTTGAAAAGATACAACCTCACCCTCAGATCCCGACCTGGGCAGTCCCTGAGTGCCAGAGGCTTCTGGAAGTGGGTCAACAGAACCCGTTTGTGAAGAAACTGCCCTGACTGGGTCCTGATCTCCCACACTCCCAGAGTCGGGGTAGCGTAAGCTGGAAGATATCCATGGGGAGTACGGAGGTCCTTCACTTGCCCTCCTGTCTCCCAGTCCCGGAAGAAAGGCCGAAACCATTCCATGCAGGAGAGTACCCACTGAGGAGCCCTCTCTGACCAGAGGTTTGAGATGTTAGCTTTCAAGAAGTTGTTCGTTAAGAACACCACAGGGTTCACTATAGATAAACCCCCTAGTCTCCTTGTGCGGTACATAACCTCCCTCTTGACTAGGTTCATCCTGTTCCCCCATAACAGTTGGAAAAACAGGCTGTAGATCCTTGTGCAGTGAGCCTCTGGCAAGATACATACACTGCCCAGATAGATAAACAAGGGGAGCAGGTACGATTTGATCAGGTGTACCCTTTCCCTGAGGGTCATAGACCAACCCTTCCACTGGTCCACCTTGGCATCCTGGAGCTTACCATTCCAGTTTTTGGTGGGATAATCATGTTGGCTGAATGTGATGCCCAGAATTTTTGCTGACTCTTGGGGCCCTGGAAGAGTGTCCAGAAGATCAAAAGTGGGATCTCCCCCTCCCAGCCAGAGACTTTCACACTTATCCCGGTTGATCTTAGACCAGGATGCCTCTGAGTAGCATTCCACCTCCGACATCACCACATCGACCTCCTCTCTCAAGGACACGAAAATGGTGACATCAGCGTACACCACCACAATCTGGGCGACATCCAGCTCCGCCAAACTTATCCCGACTCCTGCCAAAGGCCCACAATCTAACCACTGGACGAAGGGATCGATTGTGAACACATATAAAAGTGGGCTCAAAGGACAACCCTGACGGACTCCGGACCCCATCTCAAAAGAGCGGCCAAACCACCCGTTCACCAGCAGGAAACTCTCTGCCCCTGCATACAAGATCTTAAGCCAATTAACAAAAGTACACGGTAAGCCATATCTCAGGAGGACGGACCAGAGGTACTCGTGGTTCACCCGATCAAATGCTTTGACCTGATCCAGGGACAGCAAGTACCCCTTCCAGAGATCCGCACTACTCCGCTCCACTGCCTCCCGGACACTGAGAACAGCACTTAAGGTTCTGCGGCCTGGAACCGAGCAATTCTGGGCCCCCGAAAGGAGCCAGGGTGCAAACTTCAACATTCGATTAAACAGTATCTTGGCCAGAAGCTTCCTGTCCATATTGAGAAGGGCTATGAGCCTCCAATTCTCAATACGGCTCGGATCTTTACCCTTTCAGAGAAGAATCAGGGCTGACCTCCTCATTAACTTCGGCAGAGTGCCCGAGGAGAGACACTCATTGAATACCTCAGTCAAGAGGGGAGCTAAAGACCCCTTAAAGGTCCTGTACCACTCGGATGTTAAGCCATTCGGACCTGGTGACTTCTTAGGGGCAAGCCCCTCGATCGCCAGTCTCACTTCCTCTTCCCTGATTTCTTCTGCCAAAACATCAAGAGAGGGGTCTACCCCTGGCTCAGGAATGGTTTCATCCAGGAAAGCCGACATCCTGTCTCGATCCAGATCCTTCCTCCCCAAGAGGTGCGAGTAGAAGGATCTGACGACCTCCAGGATCCCTGATTTGGACTGATTCAGAGATCCCGTAGTATCAATCAGTCCTGAAATGACTTTACTACTCACTGATATCTTACAGTTTCTGTAAGGGTCGGGCGAGTGGTACTTTCCAAAATCCCTCTTAAAACCCAAAGATGCGTGCCTATCATACTGACACCTCATCAGCAAGGTCTTCACTCTGGAGGAAGCTTCTCGGCCACCTCTAGTAGAGACTAGAAGCTCGAGTTTCCTCCTCAGACCCTGATACATGCGATGCCTGTTCAGGGACCTGAGGCTCAAGAGCTGGCAGAAGAACCCCACAACCTCCTTCTTGAATATCTCCTACCACTCCAGCTTATTACTACAAACATCCAGTAAAGGTACCTGAAGAAAATCCTCAAAGGACTGTCTTACCTCCGCTTCCTCCAGGAGGGACGAATTCAGCTTCCAATAACCTTTACCCATTCAGGGGGGTCTCTGAAACATTAAGGGAAAACAAAATCATACAGTGATCGGAGAATTCCACCTCAACCACAGACACTGCGGAACAGATGGCTTCCTCCTTTAAATAAAACCTATCTATCCTAGACCTGCAGCTACCTCGATGAAAGGTGAAACCCGCGTGGCCAGAGGGGCTCCGGATGTGGGCATCCTCTAGGCGAGCTTCCTTAACTATATTATTGAGAGCTATGCTATCATAAACCAACCGATCATTGGAGCCTCTCCTATATTGGGATCTCGTAACATTATTGAAATCCCCTCCAAAGATCACCTGTCGGCTTCTAAAAAGAGCTCTTGCCCCTTCATGAGGACATCTAAGATCAGGCACCTCCCCATTTCTAACTCAATAACCCATCTGCATTCAACAGGTGTGGTAAAAAGGACCGCCACCCACTATATGGCTCAGCCACAAGAGACCAGTGGGAGAGACCGCGCCTCAACTCTCTCCTGGCTATTACCAGGGAGGCTAGATCTGACAACCTGGTCTCTTGTAAAAAGAAAATGTGGGCTTCAACAAGGCCGAGAAAATCAAAGGCTGCAAATCTAGCCGTATCTGACTTTATTCTGGCACAGTTAATAGATGCCAGCGTCAATGGGGTGTGTGCCGCCATCATGGGTGATTAAGTTATATGGCCCTAACCCCCTCATTTCTGTCTCTTCTTTACCTCCTCATCCCCAGATGAAGAGGCTTCTTTCTCTTTTAACCTTTTTTTGGACTCTAACTGGTCCATTTTTGAATCCCCATCTCCGCCTGGCTCTGGTTTGGCCCCATCCCCTGAGGAAACTGCCCCATCAGGACAGGGCCCCGTACCCCCTGGAGGCTCCCCCACTTCAGGCACCCCATCCTCGACCCCCCCCTCCAAGGGCAGGTAAGTTTCTGCTTGGGACCTGATCCGTAGCACAGGGACTAGAGGGCTCCGACCTCTTCTTTCCCCCTTCTTTTTTGGCCTCTCTTCACCCTCTTCATCCACATTTTTATAGTGGGAGGAATCGGAAAGAACGGCCTTGCTGCCTTCTATTCTACAGATTCTCCTCAGTTCCTCATCCAGCACATTCTCCCCCAGGGCCTCAGCAGTTTCAGGACTAACCTCTGGAGCAGGGCCAGAAGCGACCCCTGCCACATGCAAACTCTCCAGTTCCCTGCTCCTTCTCCGATTAGCCTCCCGCCTCAGCTTGGTGGGACTTTTCCTCCTCACTGACACTGTTGCACCTTCACCCGCACTCGTGCCCCCCCCCCCCCAGCTGAGGCAACATTACTGCTCTCCCCAGCCAAGGTGACCGTAGGACAATGGCTGAAAGGGTGTCCTAAGACACCACACAGATGACACCTGATCTGCCTACAGGATGTGGCAAGATGACCTATCCCACCACACAAGGCACAGATCTGCACGGTACAGGCTGAACTAAAGAGAGTGGGGCTGTCATACCTGTGACAGACCTTGGGCTGCCCCTGGTAGAAAATTTGGATTCTGTCTCTCCAAAGAAAAGCAGCTGATGGGATGTGGGCAACAGTGCTCCCTGAATGCTTTAGTTTGACGGAAAACGTTCAGGCCCTAGACCAGATCCCATGTTCTTTTTCGGCATGACCGTCACATCCCCATATCGGCTGAGCCAGGTCATGATGTCATAGCAAGATAGTGACTCGTTACGTGTCAAAACGGTCACTTTCTTGGCTAAATTCTGACGGGATATTGCCTTTACGGTGAAATCCCTCCAGCCTGGCTCGCTTTTCACCACCTCATAGTTCGACCAGAAGAGTTCCAAACTCTGTGGGTGAACAAAGCTGATGTCAAACTCAGAAGTACAGTAGGGGTGGAGGAGCTCAACCACCTTACCCCAAGGCGGACACGCATCTTTGCCCCACATACTAAACTGACCACATTCCTATGGCCACTTTCCTGCCCTGATGTCGGGAGGGACCAGACTACCTCCCTGTTTTGTTCTCGGAATGCGCCTAAGCCATGTCTTTCTATCTAAAAAGACAGGTCAACCTCACCTATCCCCTCTACCTGGATTGACCTGTATCCCCTACGTAGAGCCTCCAGGAGGTGCTGTTGCAAGTGACCCCCAGGGCCAGACGGAGATGGGGATCCCCCTGATCCCCAGCAGTGATGCTGGCATAGCTTCTGGGAGAAGCAGCCACTACCAGGGGGCAGTCAAACCAGAACCTGACCTAGGCCCCAAACCCTTATTCTTAACCGAGGTGTCAGCCACCAAACCTCTCTCTGGCATTCCACTACCACTCCTCACCTGCATTTCACTTGCACCCCTCTAATGCATACTAGGAGCACCCATCTCTTGCACCTCACTTGCACCCCTCTCTTGCTCCCCACTTGCACCCCTCTCTTGCACCCCACTTGCACCCCTCTCTTGCACCCCACTTGCACCCCTCTCTTGCACCCCACTTGCACCCCTCTCTTGCACTCCACAAGCACCCCCATCATCCACACTGCTACTACAACTTCACAGGGGAGAGCCCCGCAACATCAGAACTGGTACCAACTGTATCACCTAGGGGACCTCCCCCTGAACCAACAAGGTCCGGCACAAGGACCTGTACTGTCCACTTCAATCGGGGGACTGCCCTTCCGAACGGGTAACTCTGCCGCCATTTTCTGGTGCCAGGACACGCTCCCCCCTCACAGGAGGGTGCCATTTTTTTCTATAGCACCCACGGCCATTTTGGGTGCACTACTGTATCCCCCATGCTGGCCCTGCTCCACTACAGAAACAGGGTCTGGCAGATTGGGGGACCCAGCACCCTGAACCGACTTCTCAGCTGACCCAGGTTGCTGAAAAGAAGAAAATACAAACTTCACAGCTTGTGTCTTCTTCCTTGCCCTTTGCTTTTTTTCTTCTCCTCTGGGCCCAAATCATCACCAAAAGAAATATTTTCTATACGGGTGGGGGACTCCTGCATAACAATCGCCCGCAAGAGACCCCCATCTCTCAAGTCGCTGCCATCACTACAGTCACTGCCATCATCATCATCCTCACTGGAGGGAGGTAAGGCCACCTGAGCTGGGTTCACATGGTCTTCGCTCAGGGTAAGTGGGGGGTCAGGAGTAACAGTGGTGGCACATACAGAACCCGTATCCATATCCCCCTCAACTCACATCGCCCTCCTCACCTCCTTCACCTTCCTCCATCTCTTCCTCTTCGCTCTGGCAGTCATCTTGGTGGCTTTCTTTTTCCACACCTCTGGAGACCCGCATGCTGGAGAAACGGTTGTCATTAACAAGCTTCTCGCTGACGATGCCCACTCCAGCCACAATGTCCGATCTTAGCTGCACAATCTCCTCCACTTCTTTCTTTAATGCTCTCACCTTTGCAGTCAACGTTGCTCTCTTGGCCTTAGCTGCTGTATCCGCCTGGTAACTTGTAAACTTTAAATCTTCTCTTAAGCCACGTAGTTGTTTGCCAAGCTGCTCATATTGAGCCATCTTCACCTGGATTCTAGATCCCAAAGTCGCCAGGGATTCCCTTGGCCCCTTTACCCCCCATTGCTGGGGTTCTGAGGAGCTTCTTTTCCTGGATGAGCTCTTGTTGGAAGCTTTGCAGTTCCCAGCAAGGGATGGGGGAGGGGGTCCCACATTGCTGTGGGCCCTGGTGGATCTTCTCACCCCATCCTGGCTACTGGCTGTTGTATGGTCCCTCAAACCCCCCGACGACTGAGTGCGGAGAGTGAAACATGAAGCCCTGGATTCCTGGGGCTCCATAGCAGGGAACCTTATCCAGGAGTCTGCCACACACCTGGAGAGGGGCTGATGGAAAATCTGCGTCTCTGGAAGTTACAGGAGCTCAGACACACACAACCTCACTTCAGAGCTGGACTCACTATTCTGCTGGTGGGGTCACTGTGTACATACATTACATTACTTATCCTGTACTGATCCTGAGTTATATCCTGTATTATACTCCAGAGCTCTACTCAGTATTCTGCTGGTGGAGTCACTGTGTATATACATTATATTACTTATCCTATACTGATCCTGAGTTATATATCAGACAGGAGGCTCATATCTTATGCATTAATCTTCCTTTATTAATGCCCATAGCAGAAATTCAAAACTCTTTTAATGAATTTTTACTAAAAAACTTTTAAAGAACCACTTAAAACTACAACTCCCAGCAGTCCATAGGGTGTATTGACCAATCCCTGGCCGGGATGCTTGGTATATAAGGGACTGCTTCCATTGTCTCCTCCTCTTTCTTTCTGCTCATAGCAGAACTTCAGATAAGTATTATCACTGTTGTTTGACTGTCTGGGCATTTCAAGTATAGGTCTGTATTCTATAATACAGTCCTCCCTGTTGCCCTGTGTTTTCATTCTATTCTATTTACCATTCTATTCCATTATATTTTCGATTATACAATCTATTGTTCTATACTCTGACTTTACTATTGCTGCGCCCTTATACCCAACTCCGGGTTTTTTCCCCTGTCAACGGCACACGCCGTCCCTGTGCGGCGCCTGTCACAAGTTTCAACTCATTTCTTCTTCAGCGCCATCTTCGGCACCATTTTGTTTACTTTTCCTCTTCTTCTTCCTCCTTTTCGCGCTCGCTCTGCGCGGAGGGGAGGTAGGCGTGTCTTAGTCAGCTAGCTCGTCCTATCTGTACACAGTGAGCGGTAATCTCGCGAGATTACGCCGCTCTGCGATTTTCAACGCTCCTCCCTACATCGCAATCTCCAGTTCAGTGAGATCGGCGTGAGGGACGGAGCCTGGACTAGTTTTTGCTGTATATTGTCGGTATTTACTGGGAATTTATTCCCTCTTACCCCTTACTGTCCCCAGCTTACCTCTATAGAGCCCTTTGTAGACATTAACTGCTACAGCCCCTGGGTACATTCATATACCCCATACTGATTAACATTATGGCAGATGACAATACTACTAGTTCCCCCAGGGGAGAGGATCCTACCTTGGATGCACCCCTTTACCTGACTGCTGCCCAGATCCAAGATCTGATAAACAAATCAGTGCAAGCAGCGATGTCCTCTGTCCTGCCTCCCAAAAGTTTGCAGCATCCTGCACATACCTCTCAGAAACCCTCATGCAGTGGCGAACCACCCTATAAAAAGGGTAAAGCGTCTCAGAAACGCAATCATACCATCATGGTATCTGACTCCCCGGCAGGGGAAGTAAATTTTATGCACCAGGCAGTTCCCGACCCGGCCTGCCGACCCACTTTGCCTCCAGACTCTAATAGACCCCTGGGCCCCGGGGAGTTGCGCAAGCAGGGGCAACGATCCGCTAGACGGACCAAACCGGATTCATTTGTAGATTCTACAGATGAAGAATCCTCCGCAGAATCCGAAGTGGCTGATGCCAATGAGTCTGACAGTGCAATAGAGGATAGTGGGCATATGGCGATCCCTGAGGACGCTAACCCTGTACCCCAGGGTGACATTGTGTTAGACTCTCGTGGAGAGCCTTTCTTTGACCCAGAGGCTATAACCCATCCGCGCTCTGGAGACTGGGCTCCCACCCCTGAAGTGTCCCAATATATAGAACATTGGGCTCGCAGGTCGGTGGATAAGGCTAACCGCAACAAGTTAAAGGCGGAATGCCCCCGACCATGCATTCCCAAGAAGGTGGTGCTTACGCCCGAAATTGACCCCATACTCTTACGATACCTCACTAAACATGGAAAATATTCCAAGAAGGGTATCGAGAGGTCCTTTAGGACCATCCAGGATCGAATCTTGGACCTCTTCGGCCCTGTCACCATGATTCTCAATCTATCGGAACAGGCGGCGGCAACTGATCAACCGATCGATCTGCTGCAACTTAGAGGTTGGGCCCAAAGAGCAGTATGTCTGCTCGGGTGTGCAAACACCACTTGTGCGACTGAACGTCGACGATCAATCTTGATGAGACTTGACCCACAACTCTCTCACTTAGCGGAGACTGAACCCGGACCCGCTGCCGAGGGCCTTCTCTTCGGAGATACCCTTATCAAGGACATCAACAAGATGGTCGGGCTGTATACCAGCCTTGACAAAGCCCAAACATCCCTTAAGAAATTGGGTTCGGCTAAGGTTTTCACAACGGCCGGCAGAAGCAGGAGCCGATCTGCCGGCCGCAACTACACTACTAGACCGTACAACAGAGCTCCAGCTCCTCAGTACAACCAGGCTCCACAACCCTACCCTGTGCCAGTCGCACAATCATCACCCTTTTTCCCACCCCGCGGACGTCCTTGGAGAGGACGTGGAGGAAGAGGTTACCCCCGCTCCAGACATACTACCGGTGAGTACAACACACCTGAGTTCTTTTCCCATTCCCGTAGGGGGCAGACTGCAACATTTTATCCACGCATGGTCAGCGATTACTGCAGACGCATGGATACTCCGGACAGTGGCAGGGTATCAAATAGAATTCTGTTCCCTACCAGACTTGACTTTAATTCCACATCCCATCCGGTTCTCCGAACTAAACGTTGCTCTTATAGACAACGAATTGCAGGACCTTCTGTCCAAACAAGCGGTGATGGAGGTGGACCCCCTTTCCCCGGGGTTCCTCAGCAACCTCTTTCTAGTCAAAAAGAAAGGGGGAGGTTATCGCCCTGTCATAAACTTGCGAAATCTCAACCAACATGTCGTTTATCGACATTTCAAGATGGAAGGCATCCACTTTCTGCGGGACCTTCTACAACCAGGAGACTGGTTGGTAAAGGTAGATCTGAAAGACGCCTATCTCACGGTTCCCATACATCAGGCCTCCCAACACTTCCTACGTTTCCTGTGGAGAACCAGAATGTGGCAATTTACTTGCCTACCCTTCGGTCTCTCGTCCGCCCCATGGTGTTTCACCAAACTTCTGAAACCGGTGGTGGCAGCCCTAAGGAGCAGGGGAGTGAGATTGATTATATATCTAGACGACCTGCTCATCATGGCTCGTTCCAAACCTCAAGCGGAGGAACATGCCGGCTGGACGGTTCAATTGTTACAACACTTAGGATTCATCATCAATCACGAGAAGTCAGTTCTCGTCCCAGCTCGGGAGATGGAATTTTTGGGATTCTTGGTGGACACCGATCTTGCTGTCCTCAAATTACCCAAAACCAAGCTGACTACCATCCGCAAGGAAATCAGGGCCGTGTTACACAAACGACGAGTGTCGTTACGTGTGCTAGCACGCCTGGTCGGACTTTTATCAGCCTCCATACAGGCCATATTTCCCGCCCCTCTCCATTATCGGGCCCTTCAAAGGCTCAAGTCACTACATTTGCGACAAGGGCTTCGTTACGCGGACGAAGTTCCCCTATGTCCGGAAGCCGTAGTGGAACTTCGGTGGTGGTTGCGTCATGCCGTCGAATGGAACGGCAAGACCATCTTCAGTCCCACTCCAGACTTCATTTTGGAGTCGGATGCGAGTCGTCACGGTTGGGGTGCTCGATGCGGTCTCTCTTCAACAGGAGGGACATGGTCCGCAGAGGAGTCTCTGCTGCACATCAATGCGCTGGAGCTTCTGGCAGCATTTTTTGCCATCAGGAGCCTTCTACCTCGAGCATCCAATTGCTGTGTATTGTTGCGCATGGACAATATGTCTGCGGTCCAATATGTCAATCGATTGGGGGGTCCCAGGTCCAGAGTACTTGCAGACCTCGCGAGGGAGCTTTGGCATTTTTGCCTTGCCCGCAGCATTGTCCCGATAGCGAAATACATTCCGGGGGCTTCCAACACGGTGGCGGACTGGAACTCACGCTACTTGACAGATTCCAGCGATTGGCGGCTGGACCGATCAGTCTTTCAGTCCATTTGCCGCCGGTGGGGTCCACTCTCTATGGACCTGTTCGCCTCCCGACTCAATCATCAACTACCCCGCTTTTACAGCTGGAGGCCGGATCCAGAAGCCTACGCGGTAGACGCCTTCCGCCACATATGGCCCCGGGGGACGCACTATGCATTCCCACCGTTCTCAATGATCCTCAGGGTGCTTCTACATATAACAAACCTGAGGGCGTTGGTGGTGGTGATCACTCCCTGGTGGCCGACACAGCCATGGTTTCCCCTTCTTCTGGGGATGACTGTGGATTTTCCCAGATTGCTCCCTCAGCTCCCTCATCTCCTGTCCAATCCGACAGGGGATCTTCATCCTCTGATCACAGACCACACCCTGCATCTCCTCGCATGGTTGGTTTCGGGGTGCCAGACACAGATAAAGACCTTTCAAGATCAGCTAGGGACCTCCTTGCCTTGGCCTGGGCCCCCGGGACTAGATCGGCATATCGATCAGCCTGGAGACTCTGGGTACGTTGGTGTGATCAACGGCAAGTTGATCCCGTTCAGGCACCTGTGTCTGTAGCGGCCAACTATTTGGCGGATTCTTTTGAATCCGGGAAATCTTATAGTTCTATCAATGTGTACCGATCTGCAATCTCTGCTTATCACACTCCAGTGGATTCTCTACCAGTAGGCAAACACCCTTTGGTATGTCGCCTCCTGAGAGGCGTTAAATTTAAACGTCCTCCTCGCCCCAAGTATCAAGCCACCTGGGACGTATCTAAAGTCCTATACATGTTCTCGGCATGGGAGGACAATGACGCACTTTCTCTAAAATTGCTGTCCTTCAAGCTTACGGTGCTTCTATGCTTGATCTCCATCAAGCGTGTATCAGACGTTCGGGCTTTAGACATCTCCAGGCGACAATTCTCGCCATTAGGAGTTAAATTCTCTGTCGTACGTAGGACAAAAACCGGACTTCATTCTGTTTTCTATCCTTCTTTTCCCACACATCCACGCTTGTGTGTGGTCCGCTGTCTTCAGTCATATGAGTCTCAGACTGCTTTGCTACGTTCCTCGGAATCCTCCCAACTCCTCATCTCTTACGTGCGTCCTCACCAACTGGTGGCTTCAGCCACTCTAGCACGGTGGGTACGCTCTGCTATGGATATGGCAGGGATTGACGTTTCCCTGTTCGGGGCCCACTCGACCAGAGGTGCGATGGCTACTAAAGTGGTCACCGCGGGAGGTTCCCTGGCAGATCTATTGATGGCAGCGGATTGGTCTTCAGAGAACACCTTCCGTCACTTTTATTTTAGACCGGAGGAACACATATCTATGTCAATTCTGTAATTTGTCTGTCATGTATTTATATCATTCTTATGTCTAGCTTTGAACTTGCATAAGATATGAGCCTCCTGTCTGATATATAAATCTAGATTTTCCTAGCTTGTGACGGAAAATATTAGTTATATGAAGACAGGAGGCGAGTATCTTCCCACCCAACCCAACCCTGTCATGGTATTCCTTTTCTTCCCAGGATACTGAAGACGGCATCCTACATGTCGGAGGCTGAGGTGTTCCGGAATTTTTTCCTACTCGTTATGGTGTCCCCGTTGGGACATGGTTTCGGCCGGTGATTCGAGGTCTTATGGAATCGGTTTGGGTTCTATCGTGATTCCAGGTTCAAGTTGCGGCTACAGTTTCGCATCAAGAAAGAGGAGGAGACAATGGAAGCAGTCCCTTATATACCAAGCATCCCGGCCAGGGATTGGTCAATACACCCTATGGACTGCTGGGAGTTGTAGTTTTAAGTGGTTCTTTAAAAGTTTTTTAGTAAAAATTCATTAAAAGAGTTTTGAATTTCTGCTATGGGCATTAATAAAGGAAGATTAATGCATAAGATACTCGCCTCCTGTCTTCATATAACTAATATTTTCCGTCACAAGCTAGGAAAATCTAGATTTATATCCTGTATTATACTCAACAGCTGTATTCACTATTCTGCTGGTGAGGTCACTGTGTACATACATTGCATTACTTATCCTGTACTGATCCTGAGTTATATCCTGTATTATACTCCAGAGCTCTACTCAGTATTCTGCTGGTGGAGTCACTGTGTATATACATTATATTACTTATCCTATACTGATCCTGAGTTATATCCTGTATTATACTCAACAGCTGTATTCACTATTCTGCTGGTGAGGTCACTGTGTACATACATTGCATTACTTATCCTGTACTGATCCTGAGTTATATCCTGTATTATACTCCAGAGCTGTACTCACTATTCTGCTGGTGGGATCACTGTGTGCATACATTACATTACTTATTCTGTACTGATCCTCAGTTATATCTTGTATTATACTCCAGAGCTGCACTCAATATTCTGCTGGTGGGATCACTGTGTACATACATTACATTACTTATCCTGTAGAGATCCTGAGTTATATCCTGTATTATACTCCAGAGCTGTACTCACTATTCTGCTGGTGGGGTCACTGTGTACATACATTACTTATCCTGTACTGATCCTGAGTTATATCCTGTATTATACTCCAGAGCTGTACTCACTATTCTGCTGGTGAGGTCACTGTGTACATACATTACATTACTTATCCTGTACTGATACTGAGTTATATCCTGTATTATACTCCAGAGCTGTATTCACTATTCTGCTGGTGAGGTCACTGTGTACATACATTACATTACTTATCCTGTACTGATACTGAGTTATATCCTGTATTATACTCCAGAGCTGTACTCACTATTCTGCTGGTGAGGTCACTGTGTACATACATTACATTACTTATCCTGTCCTGATCCTGAGTTATATCCTGTATTATACTCCAGAGCTGTACTCACTATTCTGCTGGTGGGGTCACTGTGTACATACATTACTTATCCTGTACTGATCCTGAGTTATATCCTGTATTATACTCCAGAGCTGTACTCACTATTCTGCTGGTGAGGTCACTGTGTACATACATTACATTACTTATCCTGTACTGATACTGAGTTATATTCTGTATTATACTCCAGAGCTGTATTCACTATTCTGCTGGTGAGGTCACTGTGTACATACATTACATTACTTATCCTGTACTGATCCTGAGTTATATCCTGTATTATACTCCAGAGCTGTACTCACTATTCCTCTAAAATGATCTCTCACTTTAAGCTTTAATATCCAGCTCTGCTACATTGTGTGCTTATACAATATACTGGCAGGAAGAGAGTTAACCCTGGGAATATGACAGGCGCAGAGAGGCGGGGCCTGTATAGTATTTGCTCCTATCAGGTGGCAGTGTTGGGATGTCGGTGTAGATACAACCATTCCAGGAAGTATCTACTACAAGAAGAGAAGCGTATTCTTGCTGAGACTGCAGCTTGGCCAGAGACAGACACAAGTAGGTGCAGGAATGATATGTACTGGGTGTCTATGAATTGTATATGTGCTGTGTGATATACTATATATCTATATACACAGGGTATTCACACCACACACTATTCACACTCCTGGACCTGCACCCGTCACATATTTATGACATATCATGTCCTGTGTATACAACGTACTGATCTATATTGAGAATACCTCTTTAACCCTTTAAGGTCCAGCCAATTTTGACTTTTTGTGTGTGTGGAGTACCAGGAGCCATAACTCTATTGTCCTCTTGATGGCGCTGTATGAGGGCTGTTGGTAACATTCCTTGCTGTCCATGTCATCACTGTATGACACTGCTGGCCCAGGCTACCAGGAGGTACGAGAACTGGGCAAATCAGTTGTGGCTTCTGCACTCATACCTTACAGTAGAGGTATATTTAAACTACCTTCTTACCCAATCTTATGCCTGGGATTGCGGTTCTTACCCATTACAACTGTATATTTGACCTTCTGTGACTCAACCTCTGTTTGTCACCTGACCGTGGTTTTTGCCTCCTGATTTTGTATGGTGCTAGCTTCTTGGTTTGACCCTCGCTCATCCTGAATCTGTGAATCTGTTGTTTTTTATGAGTTTTGAGCTATGCTCCTTTATGGGTTTTGACTGCCTGGCTTGCTTTAGATTAACCCCTTGCCTCCTAGCTAGGTACCTATTTTGACCGTGTGTTGCTTACCTGACGTGTATGATTTCCCTGAGCAAAGGGACCATCACCCAGTTGGGGGCCACTGTTTAGGGCTGATCGTTTAAGTGGTTTAGGGTGAGCTCAGATCTTCATTGTTTTCTACCACCTTTGTGTTTGTGTTTTTGCTACATAATTCACATTATTTTATATAATAATTTTGGGGTACATTTAGGTTTACTTAAAAAATTTGGGGCGTGAGGAATGGGAAAAAAAGTTCAAGGCCGCTTGTCTCATGCACTTTATTTGTTATGCTGTTCAATGTGTGTTGTTACCATTAAGGTTATACTGTATATATGGATTATTATTTTTTTTATATATTAAACACTGCAGCCACTTTTTGTGCTTTTAAGCAATGGTCTTTGTATGATGTCAGAGACATCATTTTTTAGTCAATGGTTTTTAGTCAATGGTCATTGTACTTTTTAATGGCACCCTTTATTTTTACCTTGTTATATAAAAAGAAACCTCAATAAAATATTTGTGGGGAGAATTTCAAATAAAAAAATTCTTTTTTTTTTTTTGGGGGGGGGGGGGGGGCTTGTTATTGAAGCATTACTTTTGCAGTAAATATAACTTGTTTATTCTTATATAGCCATATTAAAAAAATGTATTTCTCTAAAACACACAGAGAAAAATGTCTCTATATTCTGACCCCTATAACTTTTTCCAGCTTAGGGGCATTTACTAGGCCCCCGGCTGCTATCTTAACCACCCATCCAATGGGGTGCAGTTCCACTAGGTGATTTCCCAATGGGATATACCACAGTATACCTATAACAATCACCCCTGGCCAGGCTTGCATGTTGCAGTTAAGAGTCAGTTAAGAGTTACTGGCCTGGGCCAATCAGCAGTTGAGGTGGGGCATTTGATTCCTCCTCATCCTTCTAGCTGTGCTTTTGATTTGCTTGATATTATTTTCAGTTCTGACTTGTTAGTTTGCTTTTGCCATGGCTTTGCAGTTTGTATATCTAGTTTTTAGCCTTGTCCTGTTGTGATCTGTATGCAATTATAGTTGGTTTCATCTTGTCTAGTTTGTGTGTGTTACTTGAACCTGGCTTGTATTCTGATCTGTTTGTGTCTTTCTTGCTTTGTCCCTACCTTGTGTGTTGTACTTCTGTTTAGTCTTCTTTGTTCCTGAACCTGTTATTTCTTATCTGTATATTGTCCTGACTTCGGTTTTCTGTTCACTCACCTTCATCCCTAGTAAACCTGCAACTACTGTATATCTTTCTGGAAACCTGTTTGTCATTAATCTCATATCTGCCGTATTACTTTGGTCCTGAAGCTGTTAGTTAATACTCTATATTCCTGCTGTTATATCTTCCTGATACCTGTTTGTTAGTACATTTCACACCTGACATTATATCTTATCTTTTTTCCCTGTTTATTTGTTCTTGCCTGTTTACTCTTTGTGTCCTGACCTGTTTCCCCTGTTTTGTTTATTATTTTTACTTGTAATGTTGCTGTACCTTTATACAGTGCAGGGACCGCCCTCCAGTTGTGGATCCGCTCTCTAGGGCAAATATGCAAGTAGGCAAGGAAAGGGGCTCTGTGTAAGCCCACGGCTGCACAATTCCCTGCCTGTAACAACAATACTAAAGCATTATTTCTTGTGAGTAATAATCTAATAGGCAATCGGTTAGGCTTTGCTGTTGGCCAGATCTAATAGGCATATAGCCGTAACCATGTTTGATCCTTGAAGTTGTTGTTAGGTCTCTTGCTGCCAGTGACACCCCACAACTGCATCGCAGGGACACCAATGGCTGAGACCCCTACCTCAAATAAACTATTTTGATGCCACAGTCAATAATTCTAGATAGAAAACTGCAATTATTGAATACAAAGCCAGGAATGGACAGAAATTCAGTTCTTTGTTTTCGAATGGTTGACCCTATTTAGAAAGTATAAAATAGGTTTATTAATAATTTTCAAGAGAAATTATCATCCTTACTACTACAACAGGTAGAGGTTAAATGGGCACTGTCATTGAAACACATTTTTGCTATTTCACCCCTTATGGTAAATAAAAAAAAATTCTAATGTACTTTGTTTAAAAAAAATGAAGTTTTCTATGTTTTATTTGTGTTTAAAAAAAGCTGCCACTAGGTGTCTCCCTACTTGTCCAGAGCACATTTCCCCCTATCTCTTGCACAGACTTTGGACGCCTGGTGGTCTGGCAGAAGTACAAAATCAGAAAATGCCAAGGGGGTGTATTCAGCCTTATCCAATCATAGCTCATCTCACACTGAACTGCTCTGGGCTATGTAGCGCATAGTGAGGGAGGAAGTTCTCCCTTGTATGGCTTAAGATGATGTCACGCCTGCTGGGGAACGCCCCTTCCCAGTCTGTGAATCTGCCTGACTGAGCAGAAAATACAGAACAATATCAAGGTAGGAAACTAACAAATAATAAAAATACGGGCAGAGGTTGGTTTCATGATGGGGGCAGCGAACTGGGAGGATTATAAAATTTAGATCATTAAGATCCTGACAGGTACTCTTTAAGTAGGTTAGGCAGTGTAAGTGTTTGGCCTGAAAAGTCTTATTTTCCCATGTGAGCCGTGGTTTTATCTTCTTTCCTTTTTTTTTTTTTTTTTTTTTATAACAATCATATATGGAATTTTTCACTTTCAACTTTAAAGACTTTGGCGCACTTTGGCACATTTGCAATGTGTCAATGTTTAAAGACACGTGTAACCTTATTCATGTATATGATGGAAAGAAAAAAAAGGTACATCATAGTTCATCAGGCCTTCAGTGTCAGTATATAGCTGAGGGTCCCTCAGTGTCAGTATATAGCTGAGGGTCCCTCAGTGTCAGTATATAGCTGAAGGTTCAGTTGGTCACATGAGGTGGAGGGATGAGGTGTGGATTTCATTCATTTCAATAGTCATGATTTAAAGAAAGAAGACATTTTAAGAAGATTCCTTGGACAAAGAACTATGTGGTTGCCTGGAAGCATTCATGGATTATATGATGTGTGATGGCAATGGCCATCCCTGTCGTCCAGCTTCTTTTTCCAAAGTAGAGACTATTTATGGTTAGTCTAGTTGTTGCTCATTTTTGAAGGATCTGAAAAAAACAAATGAAAGGTGTTTAATCATTTGCAGGATATTGAATCAAATACTTATCAGCAACATGACTGAGAAGAATAATAGTTGGATATCTGTTATGTAAGGCCAAGACTGTCAGGGCCACCATGGTGTGAAGTGATTACTCCTGGTAAAAACCCAATTGGGATGGAGTAAGAAGAAGCAGCAAGACATTTTGCAACCTGTCTACTAGAAATTAGGATAACATTTTATAATATTTAGTAAGGGAGTAATGTTATTGGGTTGTAATGCCATCATCTAGTGGGTCTTTCTTAGGTGTGAGGAGCACAAAGTCCATTACAAAGAGGCCATGTAAATTTTGTTATTGAAAAGGATGTGGGATAGTTGGTGATCTGGGCTTTGAGTATCTGGTAGTATGAAGCCATGAGGGTCAGGAGATTTAACCCCTTAAGGACCAAGCCCATTTTCACCTTAAGGACCAGAGCATTGGTACTGAGACACTCTGGCAATTTTTCATTTTTTCAGTCTCCCACCCCGGCCTGCGCGCCTGTGAAGCACGGCGGAGCAGGGGGAAAGGTAAGTCTCAATGTGCATTGCGTGTGCATGCGCACTGCGCACATAGCGTCCCCCTGAGTCACAGGCGAGCAGGCTGGGAAGGGGATATACTGTATGTAATGGGGATGTTGCGCCGGACCTCCCGGCCCCAGGACCATCCATCCTTCCGGCCCCAGGACCAACCATCCTCCTGGCACCAGGACCATCCTCCCGGCCCCCTGCAGAAGGACATTGAAAAACAGCTCAGCTGAATGAAGCTCTTTCCTCCCATCTGCACCCATCTGTCACCCATGTACACCCCTCAACACCCCTG
Source organism: Hyla sarda (assembly GCF_029499605.1). Taxonomy (NCBI): domain Eukaryota; kingdom Metazoa; phylum Chordata; class Amphibia; order Anura; family Hylidae; genus Hyla; species Hyla sarda. The sequence goes on from NC_079189.1 coordinate 29,862,052, forward strand.
TTACCCATATACACCCCTCTGTCACCCATGTACACTCCTCCACACCCCAAACACACCTGTTACCCATGTACACCCCTCTGTCACCCCCTATGCCTCCCTGTCACCCATGTACACCCCTCTGTCACCCATGTACACTCCTCTACACCCCCAACACCCCTGTTACCCATGTACACCCCTCTGTCACCCCTATGCCTCCCTGTCACCCATGTACACTCTTTTACAACTATCTGTCACTCATGTACACCCCTCTACACCCCTGTCACCCATGTGCACTCTTCTACAACCATCTGTCACCCATGTACACCCTTCAACACCCCTCTGTCATCCATGTGCACTCCTCTACACACCTGTCACCCATGTGCACTCCTCTACACCCTCTGTCACCCATGTACACTCCTCTACACCCCCAACATCCGTTACCCTTGTACACCCCTCTGTCACCCCCTATGCCTCCCTGTCACCCATGTACACTCTTCTACACCCCCAACACCCCTGTTACCCATGTACACCCCTTTCACCCCTATGCCTCCCTGTCACCCATGTACACTCTTCTACACCCATGTATACCCCTCTGTCAACCCCTACGCCTCCCTGTCACCAATGTACAGCCCTCTGTCACCCCTATGCTTCTCTGTCAGGCATGTTCACTCTTCTACACCCAAGTACACTCTTCTACACCCATGTACACCCCTCTGTCAACCCCTACGACACCCTGTCACCCATATACACTCTTCTACACCTATGTACACCCCTCTGTCAACCCCTACGCCCCTTGTCACCCATGTACACTGTTTTACAACCATCTGTCACCCATGTACACCCCTCTGTCACCCATGTGCACTCCTCTACACCCCTTTTACACTTATACACCCCTGTATTCCTCTTCTTTTATAAAAGGGGAATCTGGATGATGATGCTGGAAAAGTGTGGAGCTTAATAGGTTTGTTTTGCAGGTTTAACGGTGAAGAATTTTGGCTGGAAGAAATTGTTATGATGACCCGGAGAAGAGAAGGGAACAACCCTGATTTTAGAAGATGTCACTTGTGAGTTGCATAGATACATTGATGTTGTGCATTGCCCCCCCCCCCTTTTTTTTTCTAGGGTACGCCACAATTTTTTTTTTATCAAGCCAAAAAAGGTTGGGAACCACTGCTTTAAGCATTAATAACTCTGGGATGCTTTTACTTTTCATTCTGATTCTGAGAATCAGAAAATCCTCCCCAAAATTTTTAACCCAATTTCTCTCGAGTAAGGAAATACCTCATATGTGAATGTAAAGTGTTCTGCGGGCGCAGTAGAGGGCTCAGAAGGGAAGGAGCGACAGTGGGATTTTGGAGAGTGAATTTTGCTGAAATGGTTACATTTTTACAAGGGGTAATAGGAGAGAATGCCCCTCAAAATTTGTAACCCCATCTCTTTTGAGTAAGGAAACAACCCATGTGTGGACGTCAAGTGTACTGCGGGCGCACTACAATGCTCAGAAGAGAAGGAGTCAGATTTGGCTTTTGGAAAGCAAATTTTGCTGAAATGGTTTTTGAGGAGCATGTCGTATTTAAGAAGCCCCTGTGGTGCCAGAACAGCAAAAAAAAAAAAAAAAAAAACACATTGCATACTATTTTGGAAACCTCACCCCTCAAGGAACGTAACAAGGGGTACATTGATCCTTAACACCCCACAGGTGTTTGAAGACTTTTCGTTAAAATCGGATGTGTAAATAAAAAATTTTTTCTCAAAAATGCAGTTTTCTCCTCAAATTTTACAAGGCGTAATAGGAGAAAATGCCCCCCAAAATGTGTAACCCCATCTCTTTTAAGTATGGAAATACCCCATGTGTGGACTTAAAGTGCCCTGAAGGCGAACTACAATGCTCAGAAAAGAGATGTCGCATTTAGGAAGTCCCTATGGTGCCAGAACAGCATGGCACACTATTTGGGAAACAACACCCCACAGGGAAAGTAACAAGGGGTACAATGAGCCTTTACACCCCACAGGTGTTTCACAAATTTCTGCTAAAGTTGGATGTGAAAATGAAAATTTTTAATTTTTTCACTAAAATGCTGGTGTTACCCCCAATTTTTCATTTTTACAAGGGGTAATAGGAGAAAAAGCCTCCCAAAATTTGTAACCCCATTACTACTGAGTATGGAAATACCCCATATGTGGATGTAAAGTGTCTGCGGATGAACTACAGGGCTCAGAAGAGAAGGAGCGTCATTGGGCTTTTGGAGAGATAATTTGCTTTGAATGGAAGTCGGAGGCCATCTGCGTTTACAAAGCCCCCATTGTGCCAGAACAGTGGACCCCCCCACACACACACACACACGTGTGACCCTATTTCGGAAAATACACCCCTCATAAAATGTAATAAGGGGTGCAGTGAGCATTTACACCCCACTGGCGTTTGACAGATCTTTGGAACAGTGGACTGTGCAAATGAAAAATATAATTTTTCATTTTTGCAATGCTGGGATTTGTTGTTTTGCAACAGCTGGAGGCTCCGTTTTGGAAACAGTGCCATACGAGTTGTTTTTCATTTTTATTGGGGGGGGGGGGGGGTTAACTGTGTAGGGGTATATGCAGTGTTTTACTTTTTATATTGTGTAGTGTAGTGTAATGTTTTCAGGGTACACTCACACGGGCTGCGGGAAACTCACTATACTCTGTACTTTCGCATGGGGGAAACCAGCTGTGGCAAAACTACAACTCTCAGCATGCCCTTTGGCTGTCCTTGAATGCTGGGAGTTGTAGTTATGCAACAGCTGGATGCACACTGGTTGCAAAACACTGAGTTTGTTACTTAACTGTGCCTCCAGCTATTGTAAAACTACAACTCCCAGCATGCACGGTCTCTCAGTGCATGTTAAGTAACAAACTCCGCATTTCGCAACTAGTGTGTGTCACGATGCCGGCTGGCAGGTAGTGGATCCTCTGTGCCAGAGAGGGATTGGCGTGGACCGTGCTAGTGGACCGGTTCTAAGCCACTACTGGTTTTCACCAGAGCCCGCCGCAAAGCGGGATGGTCTTGCTGCGGCGGTAGTGACCAGGTCGTATCCACTAGCAACGGCTCACCTCTCTGGCTGCTGAAGATAGGCGCGGTACAAGGGAGTAGGCAAAAGCAAGGTCGGACGTAGCAGAAGGTCGGGGCAGGCAGCAAGGATCGTAGTCAGGGGCAACGGCAGAAGGTCTGGAAACACAGGCAAGGAACACACAAGGAACGCTTTCACTGGCACTAAGGCAACAAGATCCGGCAAGGGAGTGCAGGGGAAGTAAGGTGATATAGGGAAGTGCACAGGTGAACACACTAATTGGAACCACTGCGCCAATCAGCGGCGCAGTGGCCCTTTAAATCGCAGAGACCCGGCGCGCGCGCGCCCTAGGGAGCGGGGCCGCGCGCGCCGGGACAGAACAGACGGAGAGCGAGTCAGGTAGGGGAGCCGGGGTGCGCATCGCGAGCGGGCGCTACCCGCATCGCGAATCGCATCCCGGCTGGCAGCGGAATCGCAGCGCCCCGGGTCAGAGGACGTGACCGGAGCGCTGCCGCGGGGAGAGAGAAGCGAGCGCTCCGGGGAGGAGCGGGGACCCGGAGCGCTCGGCGTAACAGTACCCCCCCCCTTGGGTCTCCCCCTCTTCTTAGAGCCTGAGAACCTGAGGAGCAGACTTTTGTCTAGGATGTTGTCCTCAGGTTCCCAGGATCTCTCTTCAGGACCACAACCCTCCCAGTCCACTAAAAAAAAATTTTTCCCTCTGACCTTTTTGGCAGCTAAAATTTCTTTGACCGAGAAGATGTCCGAGGAGCCGGAAACAGGAGTGGGAGGAACAGATTTGGGAGAAAAACGGTTGAGGATGAGTGGTTTGAGAAGAGAGACGTGAAAGGCATTAGGGATACGAAGAGAGGGAGGAAGAAGAAGTTTATAAGAGACAGGATTAATTTGACACAAAATTTTGAAAGGACCAAGATAGCGTGGTCCCAACTTGTAGCTAGGGACACGGAAGCGGACATATTTAGCGGAGAGCCATACCTTGTCTCCAGGGGAAAAAACGGGGGGAGCTCTTCTTTTCTTATCCGCGAACTTCTTCATGCGTGATGAAGCCTGTAAGAGAGAATTTTGGGTCTCTCTCCATATGATGGAAAGGTCACGAGAAATTTCATCCACAGCGGGCAGACCAGAGGGCAAGGGAGTAGGGAGGGGGGGAAGAGGGTGACGGCCGTACACCACGAAAAATGGGGATTTGGAGGAAGACTCAGAGACCCTGAAGTTATACGAGAATTCGGCCCATGGGAGGAGATCTGCCCAGTCATCCTGGCGGGAGGAAACAAAATGTCGCAAATAATCACCCAAGATCTGGTTAATCCTTTCTACTTGTCCATTGGACTGGGGATGATATGCAGAAGAAAAATTTAATTTAATCTTGAGTTGTTTACAGAGAGCCCTCCAGAATTTAGACACGAATTGGACGCCTCTATCCGAGACAATCTGCGTAGGCAACCCGTGAAGACGAAAAATGTGTACAAAAAATTGTTTAGCCAACTGAGGCGCTGAAGGAAGACCAGGAAGAGGGATGAAATGTGCCATTTTGGAGAATCGATCAACGACCACCCAAATAACAGTGTTGCCACGGGAAGGGGGTAAATCAGTAATAAAATCCATACCAATCAGAGACCAAGGCTGTTCGGGGACAGGCAGAGGATGAAGAAAACCAGCGGGCTTCTGGCGAGGAGTCTTATCCCGGGCACAGATAGTGCAGGCTCGCACAAAGTCCACAACATCCGTCTCCAGAGTCGGCCACCAATAGAAGCGGGAGATGAGTTGCACAGATTTCTTGATACCCGCATGACCTGCGAGGTGGGAGGAGTGACCCCATTTGAGGATTCCGAGGCGTTGGCGAGGAGAAACAAAGGTCTTTCCTGGAGGAGTCTGCCTGATGGAGGCAGGAGAAGTGGAGATCAGGCAGTCAGGTGGAATGATGTGTTGCGGAGAGAGTTCAACTTCTGAGGCATCCGAGGAACGAGAGAGAGCATCGGCCCTAATGTTCTTATCGGCAGGACGAAAGTGAATCTCAAAATTAAATCGGGCAAAGAACAGAGACCACCGGGCCTGGCGAGGATTCAGCCGTTGGGCAGACTGGAGGTAGGAGAGGTTCTTGTGGTCGGTGTAGATAATAACAGGAGAACTTGATCCCTCCAGCAGATGCCTCCATTCCTCAAGTGCTAATTTAATGGCTAGAAGCTCTCGATCCCCGATGGAGTAGTTCCTCTCCGCTGGAGAGAAGGTCCTAGAGAAAAAACCACAAGTGACAGCATGCCCGGAAGAGTTTTTTTGTAGAAGAACAGCTCCAGCTCCCACTGAGGAGGCATCAACCTCCAATAGGAAGGGTTTGGAAGGGTCAGGTCTGGAGAGGACGGGAGCCGAAGAAAAGGCAGACTTGAGTCGTTTAAAGGCGTCTTCTGCTTGAGGAGGCCAGGACTTGGGATCAGCATTTTTTTTGGTTAAAGCCACGATAGGAGCCACAATGGTAGAAAAATGTGGAATAAATTGCCTGTAATAATTGGCGAACCCCAAAAAGCGTTGGATAGCACGGAGTCCGGAGGGGCGTGGCCAATCTAAGACGGCAGAGAGTTTGTCTGGATCCATCTGTAGTCCCTGGCCAGAGACCAAATATCCTAGAAAAGGAAGAGATTGGCATTCAAACAGACATTTCTCAATTTTGGCATAGAGTTGGTTGTCACGAAGTCTCTGAAGAACCATACGGACATGCTGGCGGTGTTCTTCTAGATTGGCAGAAAAAATTAGGATATCGTCCAGATATACAACAACACAGGAGTATAACAGATCACGAAAAATTTCATTGACAAAGTCTTGGAAGACGGCAGGGGCGTTGCACAGTCCAAAGGGCATGACCAGATACTCAAAGTGTCCATCTCTGGTGTTAAATGCCGTTTTCCACTCGTCCCCCTCTCTGATGCGGATGAGGTTATAGGCGCCTCTTAAGTCCAATTTAGTGAAGATGTGGGCACCTTGGAGGCGATCAAAGAGTTCAGAGATGAGGGGTAAGGGGTAGCGGTTCTTAACCGTGATTTTATTAAGACCGCGGTAGTCAATGCAAGGACGTAGGGAGCCATCTTTTTTGGACACAAAGAAAAATCCGGCTCCGGCAGGAGAGGAGGATTTACGGATAAAGCCCTTTTTTAGATTCTCCTGGACGTATTCGGACATGGCAAGAGTCTCTGGGGCAGAGAGAGGATAAATTCTGCCCCGGGGTGGAGTAGTGCCCGGGAGGAGGTCGATAGGGCAATCATAAGGCCTGTGAGGAGGTAGAGTCTCAGCTTGTTTTTTGCAGAAAACATCCGCGAAGTCCATATAGGCCTTAGGGAGACCGGTTACTGGAGGAACCACAGAGTTACGGCAAGGGTTACTGGGAACCGGTTTTAGACAGTTCTTGGAACAAGAGGACCCCCAACTCTTGATCTCCCCAGTGGACCAATCCAGGGTAGGGGAATGAAGTTGAAGCCAGGGAAGTCCAAGGAGAATTTCCGAGGTGCAATTGGGGAGGACCAAAAGTTCAATCCTCTCATGATGAGATCCGATGCTCATAAGAAGGGGCTCCGTGCGGAAACGTATGGTACAGTCCAATCTTTCATTATTTACACAATTGATGTAGAGGGGTCTGGCGAGACTGGTCACCGGGATGTTGAACTTGTTGACGAGAGAGGCCAAAATAAAATTTCCTGCAGATCCAGAGTCCAAGAAGGCCACTGTAGAGAAGGAGAAGGCAGAGGCAGACATCCGCACAGGCACAGTAAGACGTGGAGAAGCAGAGTAGACATCAAGGACTGTCTCACCTTTGTGCGGAGTCAGCGTACGTCTTTCCAGGCGGGGAGGACGGATAGGACAATCTCTCAGGAAGTGTTCGGTACTAGCACAGTACAGGCAGAGGTTCTCCATACGGCGTCGTGTCCTCTCTTGAGGTGTCAGGCGAGACCGGTCGACCTGCATAGCCTCCACGGCGGGAGGCACAGGAACAGATTGCAGGGGACCAGAGGAGAGAGGAGCCGAGGAGAAGAAACGCCTCGTGCGAACAGAGTCCATATCTTGGCGGAGTTCCTGACGCCTTTCGGAAAAACGCATGTCAATGCGAGTGGCTAGGTGAATAAGTTCATGTAGATTAGCAGGAATTTCTCGTGCGGCCAGAACATCTTTAATGTTGCTGGATAGGCCTTTTTTGAAGGTCGCGCAGAGGGCCTCATTATTCCAGGACAATTCTGAAGCAAGAGTACGGAATTGTACGGCATACTCGCCAACGGAAGAATTACCCTGGACCAGGTTCAACAGGGCAGTCTCAGCAGAAGAGGCTCGGGCAGGTTCCTCAAAGACACTTCGGATTTCCGAGAAGAAGGAGTGTACAGAGGCAGTGACGGGGTCATTGCGGTCCCAGAGCGGTGTGGCCCATGACAGGGCTTTTCCGGACAGAAGGCTGACTACGAAAGCCACCTTAGACCTTTCAGTGGGAAACAGGTCCGACATCATCTCCAGATGCAGGGAACATTGGGAAAGAAAGCCACGGCAAAACTTAGAGTCCCCATCAAATTTATCCGGCAAGGATAAGCGTATCCCAGGAGCGGCCACTCGCTGCGGAGGAGGTGCAGGAGCTGGCGGAGGAGATGACTGCTGAAGCTGTGGTAGTAACTGTTGTAGCATAACGGTCAGTTGAGACAGCTGTTGGCCTTGTTGCGCTATCTGTTGTGACTGCTGGGCGACCACCGTGGTGAGGTCAGCGACAACTGGCAGAGGAACTTCAGCGGGATCCATGGCCGGATCTACTGTCACGATGCCGGCTGGCAGGTAGTGGATCCTCTGTGCCAGAGAGGGATTGGCGTGGACCGTGCTAGTGGACCGGTTCTAAGCCACTACTGGTTTTCACCAGAGCCCGCCGCAAAGCGGGATGGTCTTGCTGCGGCGGTAGTGACCAGGTCGTATCCACTAGCAACGGCTCACCTCTCTGGCTGCTGAAGATAGGCGCGGTACAAGGGAGTAGGCAAAAGCAAGGTCGGACGTAGCAGAAGGTCGGGGCAGGCAGCAAGGATCGTAGTCAGGGGCAACGGCAGAAGGTCTGGAAACACAGGCAAGGAACACACAAGGAACGCTTTCACTGGCACTAAGGCAACAAGATCCGGCAAGGGAGTGCAGGGGAAGTGAGGTGATATAGGGAAGTGCACAGGTGAACACACTAATTGGAACCACTGCGCCAATCAGCGGCGCAGTGGCCCTTTAAATCGCAGAGACCCGGCGCGCGCGCGCCCTAGGGAGCGGGGCCGCGCGCGCCGGGACAGAACAGACGGAGAGCGAGTCAGGTAGGGGAGCCGGGGTGCGCATCGCGAGCGGGCGCTACCCGCATCGCGAATCGCATCCCGGCTGGCAGCGGAATCGCAGCGCCCCGGGTCAGAGGACGTGACCGGAGCGCTGCCGCGGGGAGAGAGAAGCGAGCGCTCCGGGGAGGAGCGGGGACCCGGAGCGCTCGGCGTAACAGTGTGCCTTCAGCTGTTGCAAAACTATAACTCTCAGCTTGCACTGACAGACGAAGAGCAAGCTGGCAGTTGTAGTTATGCAACAGCTGGAGGCACACTACTACAACTCCCAGCATGCCCTTTGGTTGTCCGTGCATGCTGGGAGGTGCAGCTATGTATGGCTGGAGGCACACTGGTTGCAAAACACAGAGTTTGTTACCTAACTCAATGTTTCGCAACCAGTGTGCCTCCAGCTGTTTCAAAACTACAACTCCCAGCATGTACAGTCTGCCAGCGCATGCTGGGAGTTGTAATTTGCCACAGCTGGAGGCACACTGGTTGAGAAACTCTGTGTTTCGCAACCAGTGTGCCTACAGCTGTTGCAAAACTACAACTCTCAGCCGAAGGACATGCTGGCAGTTGTAGTTATGCAACAGTTGGAGGCATATTTCTACAACTCCCAGCATGCCCTTTTGGCTGTCTGTGCATGCTCAGAATTGTAGTTATGCAACAGCTGGAGGCACACTTTTTCATAGAAAAAAATGTGCCTCCAGCTGTTGCATGACTATAACTCCAAGCATGCACAGACAGCCAAAGGGCATGCTGGGAGTTGTAGTTGTGCAATCAGCTGTTGCAAAACTACAACTCCCAGCATGCCCTTTGGCTGTGCATGCTGGAAGTTGTGGCTTGGCAACAGCAGGAGGCGAACAGGCCTCACTTGCTGCCGTATCCTGCCGTCTCCGCCGCTCCTGCCGCTGCTCCTGCCACTGATGTCCCGGTCCTGTCGCTGCCTGAGGGGACCCAAGCTGACCTCCGCTGAGGGAAGTATGACCCCACACAGCAGGACAGTAATTGGTCAGTCGTTCCGACCAGCAAATCACGTGATCATGAGGTGGCACCTGTTCCATCTCACTCCTGCTGGTAAAGAGTGATAGGTGCCATCTCGGATGGCACCTATCACCCTTTTTTTCTGGTCACTGGAGACCCGATTGACCCGGAATCGCCACTAATCGCCGGTCTGAATTGACCGCCGACATGGGGGGGGGTCTCATGACACCCCCCCCCCCAGGAGTTTGCATGGGGTGCCTGCTGAATTATTTCCTCAGGCATCCCGGTTCAGTTCTCACCCTGCGGGGACCGAAATTCCCACCGGCGTACAGGTTTGCCCTGGGTCCTTAAGTACCAGGATATCAGGGGTTAATATGTAGTAATGTGATATCCTGAGATAACGAATTAAGATGCAGCCAGAAGACAAATGTTTAGAAAGGTATGCTTGGTGTATGGGAGCTTGGTTCCTTTCTGTCCTTCTTGTAAATTCAAGACCTCTTTTAGCTCGTGCTAGGGTTTTCTAGAAGATGTTTGGCCTTTAGGTAATCCTGTATATAGGAATCAGAGAGTTAAAAAGTACCTGCCATCAAACCATATTTTCTAACCTAACTCAGATAATATTCCCTAACTACTCCTTACACCCCTCCTGCCCTTAAAACATTTTTTCCAAGCTTTAAAAAGCTCTGTATCATACCTTTCCCCTTGCTCACATTATCTGAGCTAGAGAAAGTGGGCGTTCCCCAGCAGACGTGATGTCACTGAGTCCTGCGAGAGCTTTGTCTTGCCACGCCCCGCACGCACTTCCCCAGTTTGGTCTCCTGCCAGGCTGGGAGTAGACCAAACTAACGCAGCAGGGAACAGAACAGGGCCACCTAGTGACCGTTGTTTTCAATCACATTAAAATCATAGAAAGGTTGAGAATTTTAACAGCAGGTAAATAGCAAAATGTCTTATAATTACATAAGGAACAATACATTACATGTTTAGTATGGTGACAAGTGCTCTTAAATGATGAATGTTCACTGACTCTCCAGAAGGTCTGAGTGTATTTTGTTATTTGTCGGTTCAGTTTAGCAGTGGATTACATAGGATGTTATGGTTTCTTATTGAGCTATGCCACAATAGTGGAGAGTTAGGGTTTGGTTCACTGCCATCAAAGAAAATCCCCCAGTTTGTAAGAATTCTCTAAAATCACCTGAAGATAAAAGAATGGAGGGGAAACTCCAGTCTCTGATGGTTTCTGGGAACTCATACAGTTTGATTTGGACATGGTCCCACACCGCAATGTGTCCAGTCCTGGTAGCTGATACCTTTCGACAATAAAAAAAATTAATCAGTGTTAGAATGTCCATTATGTACCTAATCTCCTTCTGTGGTGTGGGTCACCCGCCAAGGATCACAAAAGGCTCAGGTGTAGCATTTTCCTGATCAGTATCGATGCAGACTTTGTATCATATGGGGAAGTCAAGGACTTGTCCAGATGTAGGACGAGCACTACCCAACAGGCTTAGTAAGACAGGGCCAGTATGTCCATCAAAGTCAATCAGGTACTTAACTTTTTATATAGAACAATGTTGTGATATTCAAAGAGGAACAAGCACTTAAAAGGGGTACTCCTCCCCTAGAAATCTTATCCCCTATCCAAAGGATAGGGGATAAGATGTCAGATCGCCAGGGTCCCGCTGCAGGGGACCCCCGGGATCTACCATGCAGCACCCACCTTTAGCGGCTTCCGGAACCGATGGAGGTCCTCAGGCTGAGTCCATCTCGACCATGAGGACGGAGCATAGTGACGTCACGGCTCCGCCCCCGTGTGATGTCACGCTCCGCCCCCTCAATGCAAGTCTATTGGAGGGGTGAGACAGCTGTCATGCCCCCTCCCATAGGCTTGCACTGAGAGGGTGGAGTGTGACGTCACACGGGGGTGGAGCCGTGACGTCACTATGCCCGTCCCCATGATCGCCAGTAAACAGACCCGGAGCAAACACGCTCCGGGGACTGATTCTAACGGGGTGCGGCGTGGAAGATCACAGGGGTCCCCAGTGGCGGGACCCCCGCGATCAGGCATCTTATCATCTTATCCCCTATCCTTTGGATAGGGGATAAGATTTCTTAGCGCTGGAGTACCCCTTTAAGGACTGCAACAGTGAACACCATCTTGAAAGTATGCCCTTGATGCCATCTCCAGTAACCCTACCAGTCATGATTGGATAATATAGATGCAGATAGACTATAAATAAGAATCTTTTCAATGTATATCCTATAGAAAATGCTCCGCTACAGAATCTCTGTAGTCATTCAGTGACCACAGTGGGAACTGTGATGGCAACCATATAGGCCTTTCTCCTATGACTGAATAGAACTCAAGAAGTAAACAAAGATATTTATTATGATTAAAAATATATACTAAAATATTCTTTAACTTTTTACTAATTCATTTTTCACTGACCTATTGAATTCTGCCTGAATAAAGTCATTCAATGTTTAAAGTCAGTGGATAAAAACCTGTCCTCAAAGGGGTTATTCCAAGATCAGGTTCGACCAATGGGATCCAAACTGATCTCAATAATGGAGACCAGTTGTCCCCGAGTGGCAGTGTTCATGCTCAGCCACCACTCCATTCATTGTCTATGGTATTTCAAGATATTGCTGAGCTCTGTATTCAGCCGAAAGGGATCCGCGGATCCATAGATAGATGGGGCGGGTGGGTGTATGATGGATGAACATAACACAGTTGAGTGGATGAAGAAGTGATGGACAATTGGACAGTTCAATGGATTGATGAATGGACAAATGAATTAATGGCCTAATGGGTGGACAGAGGAATGTACAGTGTAGATGGATATGTCAATACTGTCAGGTCCCTGGGGTCTCACGCTGGAGCCGTCACCCGACAGGTCAGGAGAACAGTGTTCCAACGCTTTGCCTCTTAGCTCTCTGTGGTGCCTCAGAATGATGAAAGCTAACTTTAACTAAGCATCCTCCTGCCGATCAGGATGGATTAAAAACCTGAGTTAAAGGGGTATTACAGGAAAAAACTTTTTTTCTTTTTTAAATATATATCAACTGGCTCCAGAAAGTTAAACAGATTTATAAATTAAATAGAGAGGGACTCGGCACCACCTAGACTAGCACTAGGATAAAGCGATCTATTCGGATATAGCAGGCTATTCGGTCTGTCAGTGTCTTCCCTTGCAACAGCTGGAGGGACTTCAGTGGTGCTCAACGTATAAGACAAGTCCATACAAAATGCAAGCAATAGAAGAAGGTAGAAACGGAGCAACTCACCACACCGACACAGGTATTCTATGCAAGTGGTTCTTTATTCCAAAGCTTCAACCATGGAAGACAAGCAGGGGAGAGTGAGGACGGGACGCGGGGGTATCCACTCAGTGACGGGACTGTTTGGCGCCTGAGCGCTTCGTCAGACCGGGATAATGAGGTCACAGGAAGGGGAGTGCTTTAAAACAGGTAAATCCTGATGACGCTGCAGGTGAACTGCAGGTCATTGGTTCTTAACTTAGATACAAAAGTGTATAGTAAAACGTGTTATACAAACATTAAAAGCAACTTCCTATTATGCAAACTAACAGTATTATGTAGTTAGCTACTATAAGAGTGCACCATACTCCTGTTTTTCATTAAGTCCTAGGGGACCAGTGGCATCCGTCCGGATGATCCATCTGGCTTCACTTCTTAGGAGTTGTTAGTGTCTGTTCACACCTCTAGGGGCGTTTTCTACACGTTCTATTCCGGCAAATTTAATATCATCAGGGTTATTGTTATGGTGTGAGCGCATGTGGGTGATAAGACGGGGAGCCCCTAATCCAGTAGTTAATGATTTTAGGTGTTCCCTTACTCTATGATAGAGGGGTCGAATAGTCTTTCCCACGTAATATCGCCCACATGCGCAAACCAGGCAATAGACCACATAATTTGTCTTGCAGGTGAAAAATTGTTTCAACTTAATGTCATGCCCACCTAACTTGACTATGTTATCTTTTAAATTATTTTTACAATGTTTGCAGGAACCGCAAGCAAAATTGCCTACAGGGCGAGAATCGGTTAACCAATTAGTATTGGGTTTTTTAAGCCTTTTCTTTTTGTTATAAAATCTTGAAAAGCTGTGAAGAGAAAGATAGTAACCTGGAGACAGTAAAAAAAATGAGAATATTATAGTCAATCTCATGGACATGGTGTTAAGTGACGACCAGATACGAGTATTGAATAAAGGGTTACATTTTGGTTTGCAGGAACCATTTGAATATTTTGAATTTGAAGAAGACATGGCTAAAGCCATCCGCAGATTAGCTTTAAAAAAAAATTTTGCCATACAAAACAAAAGCGGTAAAAAACCAGACAACATTGTGAAAAAAGAGGGGGAAACCAAATGTACGATAGGCCCCATAGGGTTAAGAGTGGCCTCAGGGCATTCCATACAGAATGTAAATGTTATACATACTTTAATGTCATTATCGGAAGAAGAATTAGAGATGGAACACATTGACATGGGGAGGAAGACCTCTTTCGGGGAGGCAACCCCTCCCATTTCAATCCACCCGTCTTCCCGGGCAGCTCTGTGGATTTATTCCACAGAGCAGTATGTCAAGACGTTAAATCTCTGATCTACCCCCCTATAGTACATAATATCTCCAAGAAAGAGAAAGAAGCCCTAAGCAAGTTAGCCGAAAGAGAAGACATAGTTCTGTCCCGAGCTGACAAAGGGGGCTCCGTTGTCCTTTGGTACAAAAAGGATTATGATTCCGAAGATGAGCTTCTGCTCGGAAACATAACCGTTTATGAGAAGCTAAAAAGCGCACATTATTACATAAACACGTCAACCTTAATATTTTGACAGAAAAAAACAGCAGAAAAACTTCTACCAGAAACCCCATCAAAACCCAAATGGTATATCCTGCCAAAAACCCATAAAGCTGCAATACCTCCCCCTGGGCGACCCATAGTGGCCGGAATAGGGTCCCCCACTTCCTACCTGTCTGGCTATGTAGATTGGCTCCTATCCCCACTTCTTCCTCATATTCCATCCTATCTAAAAGATACTGGAGAACTCATTTCAGCCCTGGACACTTTCCATTGGCAAAATACCTACACCTTGGCTTCGATTGACGTAGAAAGCCTGTACACCCGCATTCCTCAGAGTGCGGGTGTGCAGGCTCTCCGTAAATTTCTTACTGCATCAGATAAATCCCTAGCCTTTATAGAGTTTGTCACGGAATCCACTTCATTCATTCTAAATAATAATTGTTTCCAACATGGCGAACAGTGGTTCAAACAAAGGCTTGAGACGGCCATGGATACGCCCATCTCTTGTTCCTTTGCGAATATCTATCTCGCTTTGTTGGAAGCTAAGTATGTATTTACCACCAGTAACCCCTTTGTAAAACACATTAAACTTTTCCTGCGTTACATTGACGATATTTTTGTGGTGTGGGATGGGACAGAGGCACAGTTTGATCATGTAAATGACATGAATATGACTTTTACGTACACTTTTGATAATAAGTCCCTTGAATTTCTGGATGTGCAAATAGACATTATTGACGATTGTATCGTCACGTCGGGATTTAGAAAATCCACATCCAGAAATTCAATACTACACTACGCCTCTTCCCATCCCACACACACAAAAAATGGGATCCCGAAAAGTCAGTTCATCAGACTGAAAATATTTAATAATAACCCTGATAAATATAAGATACAAGCGGACGCCCTACAGGACAGGCTGAAAAAGAGGGGATATCCAGATAAAGTACTTAAAGATGCTAGAAGGACCGTGGACCAAATCCCAAGACATTCTTTACTGAAATCACAAAAAAATTAAAATAACAATAATAGGTTTACTTTTACCTTCAAAAATACTAAAATGAATGAAATAATTAAGAAATCAATCCGAAAACATTGGTTTATGTTACAACAAGACGAAGACCTCAAGTCTCTGACAGAATTGAATCACATAGTAACACATAGAAGAAATGTAACTATTCAAGATTTTTATTACAAAAAGAAAAGGCTTAAAAAACCCAATACTAATTGGTTAACAGATTCTCACCCTTTAGGCAATTTTGCTTGCGGTTCCTGCAAACAATGTAAAAATTATTTAAAAGTTAGCATAGTCAAGTTAGGTGGGCATGACATTAAGTTGAAACAATTTTTCACCTGCAAGACAAATTATGTGGTCTATTGCCTGGTTTGCGCATGTGAGCGATATTACGTGGGAAAGACTATTCGACCCCTCTATCATAGAGTAAGGGAACACCTAAAATCATTAACTACTGGAGTAGGGGCTCCCCGTCTTATCGCCCACATGCGCTCACACTATAACAATAACCCTGATTATATAAAATTTGCCGGAATAGAACGTGTAGAAAACGCCCCTAGAGGTGTGAACAGACACCAACAACTCATAAGAAGTGAAGCCAGATGGATCATCCGGACGGATGCCACTGGTCCCCTAGGACTGTTTGTATAACATGTTTTACTATACACTTTTGTATCTAAGTTGAGAACCAATAACCTGCAGTTCAACTGCAGCGTCATCAGGATTTACCTGTTTTAAAGCACTTGTTACGCCGAGCGCTCCGGGTCCCTGCTCCTCCCCGGAGCGCTCACGGCGTCTCTCTCTCTGCAGCGCACCGGTCAGACCCGCTGACCGGGAGCGCTGCACTGACATTGCCGGCGGGAATGCGATTCGCATAGCGGGACGCGCCAGCGCGCGAATCGCATCCCAAGTCACTTACCCGTCCTGGTCCCCGGCTGTCATGTGCTGGCGCGCGCGGCTCCGCTCTCTAGGGCGCGCGCGCGCCAGCTCTCTGAGACTTAAAGGGCCAGTGCAACAATGATTGGTGCCTGGCCCAATTAGCCTAATTAGCTTCCACCTGCTCCCTGGCTATAATACCTCACTTCCCCTGCACATCCTTGCCGGATCTTGTTTCCTTGTGCCAGTGAAAGCGTTTAGTGTTGTCCAAAGCCTGTGTTTCCAGATCTCCTGCTATCCATATTGACTACGAACCTTGCCGCCTGCCCCGACCTTCTGCTACGTCTGACCTTGCCTCTGCCTAGTCCTTCTGTCCCACGCCTTCTCAGCAGTCAGCGAGGTTGAGCCGTTGCTAGTGGATACGACCTGGTTGCTACCGCCGTAGCATGACCATCCCGCTTTGCGGCGGGCTCTGGTGAACACCAGTAGCATCTTAGAACCGGTCCACCGGCACGGTCGACGCCAATCCCTCGCTGACACAGAGGATCCACAACCAGCTAGCCGAATCGTGACAGTAGATCCGGCCATGGATCCCGCTGAGGTGCCGCTGCCAAGTCTCGCTGACCTTACCACGGTGGTCGCTCAGCAATCGCAGCAAATTGCCCAACAAGGACAGCAGCTGTCGCAGTTGACCGCCACGTTACAGCAACTTCTGCCACTGCTACAGCAGCAACCATCTCCTCCACCAGCTCCTGCACCTCCTCCGCAGCGACTGGCCGCTCCCAGCCTCCGCTTGTCCCTGCCGGACAAATTTGATGGGGAATCTAGACTCTGCTGTGGATTTTTGTCTCAATGTTCCCTGCATATGGAGATGTTGTCGGACCTATTTCCTACAGAACGGTCTAAGGTGGCGTTCGTAGTGAGCCTTCTTTCTGGAAAGGCCTTGTCTTGGGCCACACCGCTCTGGGACCGCAATGATCCTGCCACAGCCACAGTCCAGTCCTTCTTCGCTGAAGTCCGTAGTGTCTTCGAGGAACCAGCCCGAGCTTCTTCTGCCGAGACTGCCCTGCTGATCCTGGTCCAGGGTAATTCTTCAGTAGGCGAGTACGCCATCCGATTTCGTACTCTCGCTTCCGAATTATCTTGGAATAACGAGGCTCTCTGCGCGACCTTTAAAAAAGGCCTATCCAGTAACATCAAGGATGTGCTGGCCGCACGAGAGATTCCTGCCAACCTGCAAGAACTTATCCATTTGGCCACCCGCATTGACATGCGTTTTTCTGAGAGACACCAGGAGCTCCGCCATGAAAAAGACCTAGATCTCTGGGCACCTCTCCCACAGTATCCTTTGCAATCTATGCCTGTGCCTCCCGCCGAGGAGGCTATGCAAGTGGATCGGTATCGCCTGACCCAGGAAGAGAGGACTCGCCGTAGGGAAGAAAATCTTTGTCTGTACTGTGCCAGTACCGAACACTTCTTGGTGGATTGCCCTATTCGCCCTCCACGTCTGGGAAACGCACGCACGCACCCAGCTCACGTGGGTGTGGCGTCTCTTGGTACGAAATCTGCTTCTCCACGTCTCACTGTGCCCGTGCGGATTTCTCCTTCTGCCAACTCCTCCTTCTCAGCCGTGGCCTGCTTGGACTCTGGTGCCTCTGGAAATTTTATTCTGGATTCTTTGGTGAATAAGTTCTGCATCCCGGTGACCCGTCTCGTCAAGCCGCTCTACATTTCCGCGGTCAACAGAGTTAAATTGGATTGCCACGTGCGTTACCGCACAAAACCCCTCTTAATGTGCATTGGACCCCATCACGAAAAGATTGAATTTTTCGTCCTTCCCAACTGCACCTCTGAAGTCCTCCTCGGTCTGCCATGGCTCCAGCATCATTCTCCCACCCTTGACTGGACCACCGGGGAGATCAAGAATTGGGGCTCTGCTTGCCACAAGAAATGCCTCTCCTCCCAGTCCCGTCAGGCAAGCCTCAGTGCCTCCTCCTACACCTGGTCTCCCCAAGGCCTATCAGGACTGTGCCGTGCCTCCTCATGGCCCCCGTCCTGGTGACACCCTGCCCCGTGCCAAGCTTCACCCTCTGCCCTCCCTCCCCATTCCCACTCCTGCTGTACTGCCTGCCTTTGAGGAAACCCTACAATCACTCCCGGTGTCCTCGTCCCATGTGAAGCAGTTGCCGGACAAAAAAAGGGGGAGACCTAAGGGGGGGGTACTGTTACGCCGAGCGCTCCAGGTCCCTGCTCCTCCCCGGAGCGCTCACGGCGTCTCTCTCTCTGCAGCGCCCTGGTCAGACCCGCTGACCGGGAGCGCTGCACTGACATTGCCGGCGGGGATGCGATTCGCATAGCGGGACGCGCCCGCTCCCGAATCACATCCCAAGTCACTTACCCGTCCCGGTCCCCGGATGTCATGTGCTGGCGCGCGCGGCTCTGCTCTATAGGGCGCGCGCGCGCCAGCTCTCTGAGACTTAAAGGGCCAGTGCACCAATGATTGGTGCCTGGCCCAATTAGCTTAATTGGCTTCCACCTGCTCCCTGGCTATATCTGATCACCTCCCCTGCACTCCCTTGCCGGATCTTGTTGCCTTGTGCCAGTGAAAGCGTTTAGTGTTGTCCAAGCCTGTGTTACCTGAACTCCTGCTATCCATATTGACTACGAACCTTGCCGCCTGCCCCGACCTTCTGCTACGTCTGACCTTGCCTCTGCCTAGTCCTTCTGTCCCACGCCTTCTCAGCAGTCAGCGAGGTTGAGCCGTTGCTAGTGGATACGACCTGGTTGCTACTGCCGCAGCAAGACCATCCCGCTTTGCGGCGGGCTCTGGTGAACACCAGTAGCCTCTTAGAACCGGTCCACCAGCACGGTCCACGCCAATCCCTCGCTGACACAGAGGATCCACAACCAGCTAGCCGAATCGTGACAGTACTCCCCTTCCTGTGACCTCACTATCCCGGTCCGACGAAGCGCTCAAGCGCCAAACAGTCCCGTCACCGAGTGGATACCCCCGCGTCCCGTCCTCACTCTCCCCTGCTTGTCTTCCATGGTTGAAGCTTTGGAATAAAGAACCACTTGCATAGAATACCTGGGTCGGTGTGGTGAGTTGCTCCGTTTCTACCTTCTTCTTTTAGTTAGATTTATAAATTACTTCTATTAAAAAATCTTAATCCTTTCAATATTTATCAGCTGCTGAAGTTGAGTTGTTCTTTTCTGTCTGGCAACAGTACTCTCTGCTGACATCTCTGCTTGTCTCGGGAACTGCACAGAGTAGAAGAGGTTTGCTATGGGGATTTGCTTCTACTCTGGACAGTTCACGAGACAAGTGTCATCAGAGAGCACTTAGACAGAAAAGAACAACTCAACTTCAGCAACTCATAACTACTGAAAGGATAAAGATTTTTTAATAGAAGTAATTTACAAATCTGTTTAACTTTCTGGAGCCAGTTGATGTATAAAAAAATGTTTTTTCCTGGAGAACCCCTTTAAGTTCTTCTCTGCGGCATCGCAAAGAGCTGAGGAGAACAGCCTTGCAATCCTGTTCACCTGACTTGTCAGGTCCAAGGGTCGGTGTGAAGCTCCAGGGACCTGACAGGCTCCCTTTAATGAAACGAAAGTCAAATGAAAGAGAATGGATGGATGGATGGATGGATGAATGAATGGATGTTGGTTTGTTGGTTGGATAGATGCATGGATGGATAATGAACAGATAAATGAATGGTTGGTTGTATAGAAGCATTTATGGATAGATGAAATGGATGAATGGATGTATGCATTGATCGGCAGATGAATGAATAGACAGAAGAGTTGACAGACGGATACATAGAAGGATAAATGGTAAGATGGTTGGTTGGTTGATTGGTTGGATGGATAGATGCATGAATAAATGGATGCTAGTCAGATTAATGGATGGTTGTTTGTGCAGATGCATGGTTAGATGGATAATGGAAAAATGAATGCATGGTTGGTTGTACAGATGCATGTATGGATAATGGTTGGTTGGACAGATGCATGTTTAGGTGGATGATGGACGGATCAATTGATGGTTGCATAGCCGCATATATGGATGTATGGCTGGACAGATTAAATGGGTACTCCGGTGGAAAACTTACTTACTTACTCCTACTCTGGACAGTTCTTAAGATGGACAGAGATGTCAGCAGAGAGCACTGTGCTCGTGATGTCAGCAGAGAACTCTGTGATCCAAAAAGAAATGAATTTCCTCTGTAGTATTCAACAGCTAATAAGTACTGGAAGGATTAAGATTTTTTTATAGAAGTAATTTACAAATCTGTTTAACTTTCTGGCACCAGTTGATTTAAAAAAAAAAAAAAAAGTTATCCCCTGGAATACCCCTTTAACCTCTTAAGGACCCATGACGTACCGGTACATCATGAGTCCGCACCCGATCTATAACCCGGGGCCACGGCGGGTCGGGCCCAGCCTCTAACAGCGGCCGGGACCCGTGGCTAATAGCGCGCAGCACTGATCGCGGTGCCGCGTGCTATTAATGGAGTACTCCGGCGCGCACTTTTTTCCTTTTATCCCGTCCGGGCTGCAAAATAAAAGAAAACACACTTTCTCTTACCTGCCAACGAGCCCCCGGAGCTCCGGTACACTCCGGTACAGGTGTTCGGTCCCCGGGCTGTATTCTTCTTACTTCCTGTTAGCCCGACACATCACACGGAGCATCAGCCTATCAACGGCCGAGGCAGGACATCGCTGCGGCCCGGGGACCGAACACCTGTACCAGAGTGTACCGGAGCTACAGGGGCTCGTTGGCAGGTAAGAGAAAGTGTGTTTTCTTTTATTTTGCAGCGCGGACGGGATAAAAGGAAAAAAGTGCGCGCCGGAGTACTCCTTTAACCCTTTAGACGCGGCGTTCAAAGTTGAACACCGCGTCTAAAGTGAAAGTAAAACCATGCCGGTTAGCTCAGGGAGCTGTTCGGGATCGCTGCAGCGAAATGGCGGCTTCCCGAACAGCTTACATGACAGCCAGAGGGTCCCTACCTGCCTCCATGCTGTCCGATCGCCGAATGACTGCTCAGTGCCTGAGATCCAGGCATGAGCAGTCAAGCGGCAGAATCATCGATCAGTGGTTTCTTATGAGTTTCCTATAAGTAGGGTATCATTTTAATCGTATGGACCTACAGAACAAAGAGAAGGTGTCATTTTTACCGAAAAATGTACTGTGTAGAAACGGAACCCCCAAAAGTTACAAAATGGCATTTTTTTTTTCAATTTAGTCTCACAATGATTTTTTTTTCTGTTTCGCCGTAGATTTTTGGGTAAAATGACTGACGTCATTACAAAGTAGAATTGGTGGTGCAAAAAATAAGCCATTATATGGATTTTTAGGTGCAAAATTGAAAGAGTTATGGTTTTTTAAAGGTAAGGAGGAAAAAACGAAAATGCAAAAACGGAAAACCCCCGGGTCCTTAAGGGGTTAAGGATAGATTGACAGACAGACTAAATAAATAGACTAGATGAATAGATTTAAAGAAATAGATAGGAGAGATAGATAGATACAGTAGAGATAGATAGATAGATAGATAGATATGAGATAGATAGATACAGTAGAGATAGATAGATAGATAGATAGATAGATAGATAGATAGATAGATACTGTAGATAGATAGATATGAAATAGATTGTGTATGGATGAATAAACAGATACATGGATAGATGGATGAATATATGGGTGAATTTATGGATGGATGGATATATGGATTAATGAATGAGTGGTTCAATGTTTGGGGCAATGGATAGGGGCAATAATGAATAGATTCAGGGATGGATGATGATTTTTGACCCATTAACATTCTTTTTTTTTTCCTTCTAGGGTAAAAAATGGGTTATGCAGAAGATAAGTTCATGGAATATCTGCGGAGGAATCTGATTCTTATAGAGTCCATAAAGGTTGATGAGCTCCTAATTCCCCTGTCAAATTGCCTCTCGGCGGCTACCGTGGTAAGAGCCAGTAGACTAACCAACAACTGGATCATTTCTGATGCCTGTGATCATTCGGTTGTACTGATCATGTCTTATACCGTACAGCACTATATGGTACTAATAACTTCTCTTCAGTGCCTCCTTCATGTTGTGGAGTCAGTAAGTGACACCAAATCCACGCCCCTTTGGTGGAGGAGCTGCAAAATTGTAAGCAAAATGAGGCTTGTTAAAAATGTGCAGCTTTTTTACGCTAGAAAAGTAACATACAGATCTTGATAAATTTCCCCCAAATAGGTCACAAGACAATGGGATAAATTGTGCAGAACTGAAACTGAAACTGAAAGTGCAAGCTTGTAAAAATGTGCAAAAAATTTGGAAATTATAAATTCCCACCATTACTTTTCTGAAACGGGACAGTGAGTGAGACAGGAATTAGGAGCTAAATCACCAGAATTCACTTATAACAAATGTCATTCAGTGAATGTTATTCATCTTATTCCCATGATAACACTTCCTGTCCTAGTCAGGGGGGTAAAAGAAAAAAACAATTGCTTGTTATTTGACCCAGAGTCCTTATGACAACACTAAGCTACCAGAGTGAAGGAGCAGGAAGAATTGTCATGGGGGTAAGAAAATAGCACAAATATTATAATTGGTCTATGTAAATGGAGGTGACCTGTGTATTTTACAGGAGAAGCTGAACGCTTACGTGAGAAACCAAGGCAACAGAAAATCGGTGCTGGATTTCTATCTAGATCTGAGTAGAAGTGACAATTGGGTGAAACATTTTATAGTGGCCCTCAGACACTGCGAACATAATGAACTGGCTAATGAATTTCAGAGGATATATTCGTCTTATCAGCGTCCAAACTGTAAGTTAAACCCTGTATAATTATGTATAATTATGTGGACCATGTTTACACAGCGAGTGGTCAAACCCCCCAGTTCATACAATGTGGCGTTCAATGACGTGGCGGGTCAGCATGCGCACTCAGCGGCTCAATTCTTTCTTTATATAACCTTGCTTTCCTTGTATAAAGCTTGTTACGCCGAGTGCTCCGGGTCCCTGCTCCTTCCCGGAGCGCTCGCGGCGTTCTTCTGTGTGCAGCGCCCCGGTCAGACCCGCTGACCGGGAGCGCTGCACTGTTATCGCCGGCGGGGATGCGATCCGCGTAGCGGGACACGCCCGCCCGCGGGTCGCATCCCAATCATCTCACCTGTCCCGTTCCCCTGCTGTCATGTCCCTAGAGAGCGGGGCCGCGCGCGCCGGCTCTCTGAAATTTAAAGGGCCAGTGCACCACTAATTGGTGTCTGGTCCAATCAGTGGTAATCACTCCCAAACATATATAAACCCACTTCCCCTTCCTGTCCTTGCCGGATCTTGTTGCCTTGTGCCCTGTGAAAGCGTTATTGTGTGTTCCCAAGCCTGTGTACCCAGACCGTCTGCTGTTACCCCTGACTACGAACCTTGCTGCCTGCCCTGACCTTCTGCTGCGTCTGACCTCGCCTCCGTCTAGTCCTTCTGTACCGCGCCTGTCTCAGCTGTCAGTGAGCTTGAGTCGCTATCGGGTGGAACGACCTGGGGGTTACCTGCCGCTGCAAGTCCATCCCGCTTTGCGGTTGGCTCTGGTGAAAACCAGTAACCTCTTAGACTCCGTTCCCCTGGCACAGCCCACGCCCATCACCCCACTGACACAGAGGATCCACCTCCAGTGTCCTCTCTGCATACCAGTCCGGATCCTGACAAAGCTGTTCTTATTGGAGCCATTTCTCTAGTGCCATCTATTGCAGGTAGCTTCCCTATAAGTCAATGTTTGACCCAGGAGCCTTGGCCCATGACTGGGGATTGTAGCCAAGCCAGAATTTCCTCTAAAATGAAGAGACATCCATCTGTAGACATTTGTTTTGGGATTTCTCTCTCCATACCCTGCAAGTACCAAAATATCTGTCTACAGATGGGTGTCTTTTTATTTAGGAAAAAATGGCTTGCCTAAAATCCCTAGTCATCAGTCAGGTCCCTTGGGTCAGACATTAAAGGGGTACTCTGCTGCTCAGTGTTTATAACAAACTGTTCCGAACGCTGGAGGCAGCGCCGAGAGCTCGTTATGTCATAGCCCCGCCCCTCATGGTGTCACGCCCCATCTCCTCAATGCAAGTCTATGGGAGGGGCATGACGGCATCACGAATACAATGGGTTATTGCCATCTGCCCCTAGGATAACAACATCTTCCCTCTTCACACCCCACTACCACACATGTGTTCTTGAAACTTTATTGACCCAATAGCTAAATGTGTATATGTTCATGGTCTGTTTGCAGCTACACAGTCTTCTCCTAGATCCCTACCTCCATCAGCGAACAATTACAACCAGAAAACACCTAAGGAAAATCCACAATGTAGCTCCAGCCTCCCTGGACACATGCCCCCAACAACCCAAGACACACAGCCAAGTCCTCCAGCTTCTCAAAGAGTCAACCAGGTCCAACCGGAGCAGGAGATGTTCCAACATTCACCATCCCACCCGAACCATGAGTTTAGAAGCCTTCCTCCATTACCACCCTGCTCACCTGATCCACCTCCAACCCAGCTTCCGAACAATCTCTCGGCACCAATTTGCTCAGACATAAGTACATCAGAAGATGATTCAGTCAGGAATCCAGTCCCAGAAACAGCTCCATACTCGACCACACCCTCTAAGAATGATGTTGAGGTAGGTTCTTCGAAATATTGTGTTCGAAAGAGCAAATGACAGTAAACTTGTGGTTCTTGTTGCATACAGAGATGCAGGTATAGGTGGTGCAAAGATGTCAGTCACAAAGGCCTGATACCAGAGAAGAACCCTTAGACTTCTTTGCCGCAATAGTGAACAGTACTGCTATCAATAACACATGATTGATGAGGAGAGAGGGCTGCTAAAGATTTTGCATTAAAGGGGTACTCCGGTGGAAAACTTTTATTTTGTTAAACAGATTTGTAAAGTACTTATATTAAAAAAAAAAAAAACGTACTCCTTTCAGTACTTATTAGCTGCTGAATACTACAGAGGAAATTATTTTCTTTTTGGAAAACAGAGCTCTCTGCTGACATCATGAGCACAGCGCTCTCTGCTGACATCTCTGTCCATTTTAGGAACTGTACAGAGTAGGAGAAAATCCCCATAACAAACCTATGCTGCTCTGGACAATTCCTTAAATGGACAGAAATGTCAACAGAGAGCACTGTGTTCCAAAAAGATAAGAATTTCCTCTGTAGTATTAAGCAGCTAATAAGTACTGGAAGGATTAAGATTTTTTAACAATTAATTTAGATAGTAATTTACAAATCTGATTAACTTCATGGCACCAGTTGATAAAAAAAAAAAAAAGTTTTCCACCGGAGTACCCCTTTAAGCATATAAGTTCCATGCCTGTCTGTACCTGCATAGACTAGAAACTGAATTGTCGACTGTGGGTAACAGTGTTTCCTAATGGTCTTGGTAGTTTATCAACAAGCTTGAAAGAGCGAGAGGAGTCCGTCAGACCGTCTTCTGAGAATGTATCTCTAGCAAAGGTTAGTCTACTAAAAAGAGTACATGTCATTTAAGAGTACCTGTCACCAAACTATACTTATGATATATTGTTCCTTATGTAATTATAAAACACTTTGCTATTTACTATTGAAATTCTCAGCCTTTATATGTTTTTAATGTGATTGAAAAAACGGCCACTAGGTGGCTCTGTTCTGTTCCCTGCACAAGTCACACAGTTAGTTTGGTCTCCTTCCGGCCTGGCAGGAGACCAACTCAGGAAGTGCATATGGGACATGGCGAGACACAGCTCTCACAGGCTTCAGTGACATCACGCCTGCTGGGGAACGCCCACTTTCTCCTGCCGGGAGCTCACACAATTTGAGCAAGGGGAAAAATATGATAAAGAGCTTTTTAAAGGTAGGAAACATTTTTTAAGGTCAGGAGGGGTGTTAGGAGTATTTAGGGAATATAATCTGAGTTAGTTTAGAAAATATGGCTTGATGACAGGTACTCTTTAAGGGGGTACTCACTGCTTGGAACAAACTGTTTAGAACGCTGGAGCCGCCGCTGGGAGCTTTTGATGTCATAGCCCCGCTGCCTCATGATGTCATGCCCCGCCCCCTCAATGCAAGTCTATGGGAGGGGGCGTGGCAGCTGTCATGCCCCCTCCCATAGACTTGCATTGAGGGGGCGGGGCTATGACGTCACGAGCTCCCAGCGCCGGCTCCAGCGCTCGAAACAGTTTGTTCCAAACGCTGAGCAGCAGAGTACCCCTTTAAGGAATAAACCCAAGCTACAAAGCAGTAATACCAATTTTGATTTATCCAAAAAGGTTCCAGAGACTCGCCCTTCTCCTTCTTATAGTCCTTCCACAAGCAGTGATCGAGGGGCTGACAATTGGAAAAGTCTATCTTTGCATGACAAGGTGAGAAAGGAGAATGACACATTTCTATGCTGGGTGATTCCTTATTGCTGGGTTAGTGGATCATCATCTTTCTAAACCAAGATTACCCTCACCATTAGGGGCCCAGAAGATGCTAATGTATTGTCCCAGTACAGCTGTTTCAGTTGTTGGTGTCTGAGTATGTAAAGGTTTGCTGGAGAATCTTGCTAATGTATTTCCTTGCATTGCACTTAGTTTCATGCGTACACTGAGGTCTTACAAATGGCTAATGGTTAATATATTTTACATAGCTGCATCTAATGTACATCTTAATGGTGATTTGGTCACATGTCATTGCCTAACCAATAACTGCAGGAGAAAGGCCCTAGTCCAGTCATCCGCTCCTAGGGAAATGGGAGGACCAAAATCTGTCAGAACCAGTTGAGGCCTAGTCTTTACATGTCCCTTAGTTCTGCCTTCACTGAGGAGACAAAGTAAGGCCTAGTCCGTAGTGAGGAGCTTTGTTCCTGAATCCGTCTAAACTACGGGACTTTAGCGGGAGAAAAATCATATTGCAAGCAACTCACACCTGAGGGAAACCTAGAGAACCCCATCCAAAGTCAGTGGGGCCTGGCAATGTTTGACCCCGACCCGCTCAGGGTTATTTCAGCACAAAAAACAAACAAAAACAAGTGGACATCGAATGGAATGGAACAACTTAGCCCAAAGTGGTCTGGTTTGCTAATGCATACTTTCCAACTTAGACGGACTGTAAAGGAGGGATATATATATATATATATATATATATATATATATATATATATCTCAATAGTGGACATTCACATTCAGTAGTGGTTATGTCCCCTAGCCACTCCCTCCTGTTAATTAGCAGGCATAGATGTAGAGTCCCTTAGGGTGGCTGCAGTCAGGAGCCTGAGCATTGCCCTCCGGCAGGCAGGCAGTGGCTGCAGTCATGCTGTCAAGGCTCTCATCCTGGAGGAGTACTGGCCAAGGACATCTCTTAACGCAAGTTGGGGGAGAAGTAACAGTGGGAGAGATTTGTGGCCAAGGACGGGACAAGCAATGTGGCGCACAAAACATTCCAGAGGAGGCACGCTTCCTCCTGGATTTGTTCAACACTATGGGTGACCTGAGCTATCAGTGGCTCGGGACGATTTCACATACCCCTTCCCCTGACCTGGGTGCCCAAAGGCAGCTGCCTAAGCTGCCTTATGGTAGCGCCGGTGATTTAAGGTTTTGGGAAATTAGAAGAACGTGAGACCGCAGGACATCCAGTGCAGCCGTGTCACTTCCCCTCTATAGCCAGCAGTGTTTATTTGCTACTGTTTGCACACCTCCCCCCTGCCTCCCAAAAGGCCTCGTCACTTCCCAACAATGTGCTCAAAGCAGAGTTCTTGGGTTAGGGTTAGGGCACCAGTATTTCAGCATTTGCTGGGACCAAGGCTCATCACACTGTGCCCGTGTTTCAGAATTTACTGGGACAAACGCTAAAGGAAAGTGACATGGAGAGGCATGGAGGAGGTGGGCCACAGCCCAGCAAATGAGCACATAGCCGGCTGAGGAGGGGAAGTGATGGGGCCACACTGGGCATACTGTGGTCCCACATTCTTCTGGAGTCCCGTACAACCAACTCTAGATCACTGGCCCTGGCTTAAAGTTTACCTTAGTGTTTTGCTGCACAGCATTACAGTTTTCTACATTGTACTGTTTGTGTGGTGAAAATACTACATATACTACAAACAGGAGTCCCTGCACTGGCCGCTTTCTCATGACCTAAACTGACAGCTGTCACTGTCTTCATTTGCTGTGCTATTCCACTGTTATAAGCCGTTCCTGTTATGGGGAGAAATTACTTTATATCACTCATATATGCTTCTGAAATAATACTGCAGCCTTACAAATTATTATTTGAATGTTAAAGGGGTACTCCGGTGCTTAGACATCTTATCCCCTATCCAAAGGATAGGGGATAAGATGCCTGATCGCTGGAGTCCCGCTGCTGGGGACCCCCAGGATCATGCACGCGGCACCCCGTTTGTAATCAGTCCCCGGAGCGTGTTCGCTCCGGGTCTGATTACCGGCGACTACAGGGCGGGCGGCGTGTGACATCACGCATCCACCACCGTGTGACGTCACGCTCTGCCCCTCAATGCAAGTCTATGGGAGGGGCGTGATAGCTGTCACGCCCCCTCCCATAGACTTGCATTGAGGGGCGGAGCGTGACATCAAACGGGGCGGAGACGTGACCTCACACGACGCCCGCCCTCTAGTCGCTGGTAATCAGACCCGGAGCGAACACGCTCCGGGGACTGATTACAAACGGGGTGCAAGATCACGGGGGTCCCCAGCAGTGGGACTCCCACGATCAGGCATCTTATTCCCTATCCTTTGGATAGGGGATAAGATGTCTAAGCACCGGAGTACCCCTTTAAAGCAGGATTACCTCAGTTCATATGGTTTATTATGCAGGGTCTCCCACTAATTAGACTTGGCCTAAGGAATGTTTTACATGGTCGTGTAACAATCTCAATAGACACCATGAAATAAATATGACGTTTCTCCTGCAGGAGTCTTACTTCCCCAGGTAGAGACAGACTTTAAGAGGTCACCCCCTCCCCCCACCCATGTCCCCTGGATGAAACTGAGCAAAGCTGCTGAGCGCTGTAGTGGCATAAATGTATGGGGTGTCTTCTGGGATCTCATAGATTTATGGGAGTCTGGTCTAGGATCCAATTATTTTCCTTTTTTATTCTGATAAATTTAGGAGTGTCTTCTGGGATCTCATAGATTTAGGGGGTCTGTCTGCTCTAGGCTCTAATAAACTGAGGGCGGGGGTCTGGAGTCTGGTAAATTTAGGGGGTCTGGTATAGGATATGATAAATTTAGAGGGTTTGTTTAATTTAGGGAACTGGTCTGGGCTATGACTATTTAACCTTAAAGGAGAACTACGGGATTGAAAAATGTATCCCCTATCCTAATGATAGGGAATAAGTTTCAGATCGCGGGGGGTCCGACTGCTGGGGGCCCCCGCGATCTCCTGTACGGGGCCCCGGCTCTCTGGTTAGAGAGGGCGTGTTGACCACCGCACGAAGCAGCGGCCGACACGCCCCCTCCATACACCGCTATGGGAGAGCCGGAAATTGCCATAGGCAGCGCTTCGGCTCTCCCATAGCAGTAAATGGAGGGGGCGTGTCGGCCGTCGCCTCGTGCGGTGGTCGACATGCGCTCTCTATGCAGAGAGCCGCGGCCCCGTACGGGAGATCGTGGGGGGCCCCAGTGGTCGGACCCCCCGTGATCTGAAACTTATCCCCTATCCTTAGGATAGGGGATAACATTTTCAATCCTTAGTTCTCCTTTAAGGACGTAGGGCGTTACCTGTAACCCGGTCCCGGTGTTTAAAACGTTGTGACCCCACATCACACCAGGTCGGTCCCGGCTGCTATTCATAGACGGGACCCTGGGCTAACAGCGCGCGCCACCAATCGTTGTGCTGCGCGCTATTAACCCTTCAGACGTGGCAATCAAAGTTGACCGCCGCGTCTGAAAGTGAAAGTAAACGCTTCCCGGCAGCTCAGTCAGGCTGATCGGGACATTGTGATAAAATCGCGATGTCCCGATCAGCTAGGATGCGAGCGGAGGTCTCCTTACCTGTCTCCGCTGCTTCTGATCTGGGTTTGATTGCTCCAAGCCTGAGCTACAGGCTTCAGCAATCGAGCCCCTATCTCGCTGATTCATGCAAAGCTATGGCTTTGCAGGGATCAGCATAAGAGATCAGTGTGCGCAGTGTTATAGGTCCCTATGGGAGCTATAGCACTGCAAAAAAAAAAAGTTAACCCCTTCCCTAATAAAAGTTTGAATCCTTTTCCCATTAAAAAAAAAATGTGTAAATAAAAATAAACATATGTGGTATCGCCGTGTGCGGAAATGTCCGAACTATAAAAATATAATGTTAATTAAATCTACGGTCAGTGGCGTACGCGCAAAAAAATTCCAAAGTCCAAAATTGTGTATTTTTGGTCACTTTTTATATCATGAAAAAATGAATAAAAAGCGATCAAAAAGTCCGATCAATACAAAAATGGTACCAAAAAAAACACCTCAGAACATGTCGCAAAAAATGAGTCCTCATACCGGCCCGTACGCAGAAAAATAAAAAAGTTATGGGGGTTAGAAGATGAGAATTTTTAACATATAAATTTTCCTGAATGTAGTTATGATTTTTTTCCAAAGTACGACAATATCCAACCTATATATATATATGTAGGGTATCATTTTAACCCTAAAGAATAAAGAGAAGGTGTTATTTTTACCGAAAAATGCACTGTGTAAAAAACGGAAGCCCCCAAAAGTAACAAAATTAACAATGAATGTTTTTTCCGTTTTGCCGTGGATTTTTTGGTAAAATGACTAATGTCACTGCATAGTAGAATTGGTGGCACAAAAAATCAGCCATCATATGGAATTTTATGTGCAAAATTGAAAGCATTATGATTTTTAGAAGGTGATGAGGAAAAAATGAAAATGCAAAAATGGAAAAACCCTGCGTCCTTAAGGGGTTAAAGGTCGGGTATTGGGTCTGAAATAATTTTGGAGTCTAGTCTAAATGCGAATTAATTCAGGGGAGTCTGGTCTTGGGTCTGATGGGGTAAGGATTCTTGCCTGGGGTAAAAAACGTAACTGACCAGTGACTGTAAGGTTGCATACCCACGGCTGTCTGTCCCCGTTTATTTTTCCCGTTTAGGTTCCGTTGTTGCTGTAAATGGATTACAAACAGTTGTAAAATAACCCCATTGATGTCAGTGGGATTTTTTTACAATCCTTTCACATCTGTTTGCACCCGTCTGCGCTCATTTCCGTTTTTTTTTACAAGAGAAAAGACGGTGCATGCATTATTTTTTTCTCCCGTCCAATAAACAGAAGAAAACGGATACAGTACATTTAACATTGAAGTCCATGGAAAACAGATGAGCCTTTAATGTCCGTTTGCATCCGTTTTTTCAATCCGTTTTTTGATCCATTTTTACTTCTGAGCATGCTCAGGAAAAAAAATGTTTTTGGTTTATTAACTGAACAATAAGGGATCCAAACAGACACAAACAGGTAACATCCATCTGCATGCGTTATTGTCATTTTTTTTTTTTTTTTTTTTTTTAAGTCTGTTTTTATTTTTGATGGGAGAAGAACGGGACGGGTCTAGACAGCCGTGTGAAGGGAATCTGATCTGAAATGATTCTGGTTCTATTTTCATGAAGGTTGAGAATGTTCCAGACAAGAGTCCAGCAAGTTACAGTCCTGTAAACCCAGAAACTGCTAAAGAGGAACCGAAAAGGGAATGGACACTGAATCAACAGGTGAGAAACTATATTATAGGATAGATAGATAGATATGAGATAGATAGATATGAGATAGATAGATAGATAGATATGAGATAGATAGATATGAGATAGATATGAGATAGATAGATATGAGATAGATAGATATGAGATAGATATGAGATAGATAGATAGATAGATATGAGATAGATATGAGATAGATAGATAGATAGATTGAGAGATATGAGATAGATAGATAGATAGATAGATATGAGATAGATAGATAGATATGAGATAGATAGATAGATATGAGATAGATATGAGATAGATAGATAGATATGAGATAGATAGATAGATAGATAGATAGAGAGATATGAGATAGATATGAGATAGATAGATAGATAATAGATAGATAAATATGAGATAGATAGATAGATTAGACATAGATAGATATGAGATAGATGGCATTAACCCCTTGTATTCGTGACCCCAGGTCGTGGTTTAGCCTATAACCACCTGAAGGTATATCGATGGATCCTGGGCTAGGCACGAGGGCAATAAAGACTCCGATGCCAAGTTACGGACAACGGTAGCTTTACTGAGAGTAGATAGTTGGTAAAGTCTATACAGTTCAGCCAGGGCCCAAGGAGGTGACCAGTGACGCAGAGACCTTAAGGCTTGCTGGGACTTGTAGTAGGACTGGACAATTGAATGCAGACCACGCTGACTTGACAGATGACAGGGACTGACTTGACTTGACTCATAAAGCTGTGACTTTATCTTACTTGACTTGATGGTGGCTGCAGGACTGGACTTTGAGGCCTCCAACACTCTGGACACACACACTAGACAAGACTGCACTGGACCTCAGCAGGAAGAGAGAGAGAGAAGCTCCACCCAGGGATTATATGGGGGAGGCAAGCAGGGAGCTCTTGGGATCACCTGGTCACTGGTACCTCCCGGGTAACAATCACATGACATATCACATGATATAACTCTTAAAGCAAAATGATATTTTATAACACTTTACATGGTAAAAACATATTAACAAAGGGGAAACAAGTGCAGGGGGCCTTGGGGACACTGAAGGAGGCTGTCTGACAGGACAGCAGGAGCTTGGGGTAACACCTCCCATACTGGGCCACCACAAACTCCCCCTCTTAATTAAAGTCATCCTTGATGCCCAGTCCTGGAGGGCGGGGGACTGAAGTGGCCACTGAGGCCTGGTGACAGTTCCTGGGGCATTTATGCACAATGTCCTTCTTAGGTCTGGATTACGAAACAAGATAAGGATGAGTCCATTTGGCACGGTGAATGTCCATACATGCTCTTGTAAACATATGGGGTTAATTTGACTTTGTAACTGCTTTCTGAAAACACTCAAGACAACAATATACATATCAATATACATAGATTCAGGGATTGGGCTGCCGGAGGCTATCTACCCAATGCTGCTGGTGCCCCTTGGTTCTCAACTCTTCTTCCCAGAACCCAATATAAGTTGTTACACTATACAACAGTGTTACCTTTACATTTATCAATTCTGTCGCTCTACGTGTATTATTTAGATATCAGGTGAACCCTCTGGCCAGCAGAGTACCCTGTACACGTGGACAGGAGAGAAAACAGACATATAACTGTATATATTGAGAACTTGTGGACTGGGACGACAAATAATGTTACAGTCCTATATTTTACTACGTGGACCACTTTTACCATATGTAAATTGACTATGTGTGGTTCATAACTTTACATTATGGGGGAGATTTATCAAAACCTGTGCAGAGGAAGAGTGGTGCAGTTGCCCATAGCAACCAATCAGATTGCTTCTTTCATTTTCCACAGGCCTCTAAAGAGGCCTGTGGAAAATGAAAGAAGCAATCTGATTGGTTGCTATGGGCAACTACACCACTCTTCCTCTGCACAGGTTTTGATAAATCTCCCCATATGAGTTAATCTTTGTACCTGGTGGGAATCTATCATGGCAGGGAGGTAGTGGCTACGCTTGTCCTGACTGGGTCAGGATTAGTGTTGCTCGCGAATATTCGCAATACGAATATTCGCGAATATAGCACTATATATTCGCAATTACGAATATTCTTTTATTTATTTATTTTTTATATAATAAAATTTATTTTTTTCACAGTACACATTACAGTGATCATCCCTCTCTTCTTCCAGCTTGTGTGGTGTAAAGAAGGCTCTAATACTACTGTGTTAGACTGGCGTGCGAATTTTAGCATATGCGAAAAGTAGCATATGCAAATTTTCGCAGATTCTAATTTTTTTATATGCTAATTTTCCCATATGCGAATTTTTGCATATGCGAATTTTCGCATATACGAAAATATGATGCGAATATTACGAATATGCGAATTTAGCGAATAAATGACGAATATTCGGCCATATATTCGCGAAATATCGCGAATTCGAATATGGCCTATGCCGCTCAACACTAGTCAGGATACCTCCCATATAGATCGCCATGAATAAATGACACTATACCCTTAGACATTCCTGTACAAACTTATTATACACATTTTATTACAATACGCAATAACCGTTATAGTACACCAATATAAGCATTTACATATGCAAAGGTAATGAGCAAAAATATATTACTCTAATGGTATATACATATTTTCATTGTACCGCTCCACAGTCCTAGTACATTTTAGAGTTCTTAGTAAAGAATCACAGCTAGAAGCCGGGCACGTACACTTACGCAATTGGTTACAAATAAACTTCTTGACAAGTTCCTCAGACACTTTTCTTAAACGATGCATAACCTGTGGAGAACAAAAGTACTTCACAAAGAAAGTTAATGATATATATCAGAATTATCAGGGGTAGACTTCCCTAACTTTGGAACTTGCCATCCCAGCCTCGCCGGTCGGACTGCTTCCGAGACTGGGACATGTAATGGGGTCCACGGGACTGTGCCCCCTCTAATGGACTCACTCGGGTGTTCCAGTTCACCCAGGCAACGTGGACTCTGTAATGGTGGGGCTGATGGTGATCACCATTTCTACTGCAGCGGCTTGCGCCATTGGGGGAACAACGGTTGGTGCCTGTTGGGCCGGCCAAACCTCCTCTGCGGGAGTAGGCCGAGGCACTTCAGTTGGTGTCCGCTGGTTAGGTCAAGCCTTCTCGACCACAGGAGTAGGCCTGGGCACATTCACAGACGACTGTGGTAGATACTTTGGTGCCATGACAGGCACTTCAGGCATGTAGACCTCCTCCTAGACGGTACCTCTGACTTTAGGCGGCAGCAACCCAAAGGGATCGGCGTCCTAGTCGTACGATGGGAAATAGGCAAAGAGAATCTGGGTAATTATGCCTGATTGGTACACTAGGGTTTCTGCACTAGCGGAGGCCACAAATCTATAATCACTTACCTCTTCCACGTCTTGTGTTAAACATCTAAGGTGCCTATTAAAGGGGTACTCCTCTGGAAAAAAAAAATATATATTTTTTTTATCAACTGGTGCCAGAAAGTTAAACAGATTTGTAAATTACATCTATTTAAAAATCTTAATCCTTCCAGTACTTATCAGCTGCTATATGTTGCACAGGGGGTTCTGTTCTTTTTGAATTTCCTTTCTGTCTAACCACAGTGCTCTCTGCTGACACCTCTGTCCATTTTAGGAACTGTCCAGAGTAGGAGCAAATCCCCATAGAAAACATATCCTGCACTGGACAGTTCCTAAAATGGACAGAGGTGTCAACAGAGAGCACTGTGGTCAGACAAAGAAAATTCATAAAGAAAAGAACTTCCTGTGCAATATATAGCAGCTGATAAGTACTGGAAGGATTAAGATTTTTAAATAGAAGTAATTTACAAATCTGTTTAATTTTCTGGCACCAGTTGATTTAAAAAATAATGTTTTCCAGAGGAGTACCCCCTTAAAGGCAGCGTGTTATAGAGATCGTGTTATCTGCTAAATTAGGGGATGTAGTCTGGTGCCCGGTGACTGTAAGTTAAGATTGTGATTTAACATTATTCTGGTTATATTTTCATGAAGGTTGACAACGTTTCAGATAGGAGTCCAGCAAGTTACCACCCTGAAAACCGAAAAGCTGCTCAAGAGACACCAAACAGGGAATGGTCACCAAATCAACAGGTGAGAAACCATATTATAGGATAGATAGATACATATGAGATAGATAGATAAGAGATAGAGATAGATAGATAGATATGAGATAGATAGAGATAGATAGATAGATAGATAGATAGATAGATAGATATGAGATAGATATAAGATAGATAGATACATATGAGATAGATAGATAGATGTTAGATACATATGAGATAGATAGATGTTAGATAGATATGAGATAGATAGATAGATAGATAGATATGAGATAGATAGATAGATAGATAGGAGATAGATAGATAGATATGAGATAGATAGATAGATAGATAGATAGATAGATATATATGAGATAGATAGATAGATAGAGATAGATAGATAGATAGATATAAGATAGATAGATAGATATGAGATAGATAGATAGATATGTGATAGATAGATAGATAGGAGATAGATAGATATGAGATAGATAGATAGATATGAGATAGATAGATAGATATGAGATAGATAGATAGATAGATATAAGATAGATAGATAGATAGATATGAGATAGATAGATAGATGATTTGCCCAAATATCAAGGTTTAGTTCTTTCAAAGCATTGCAAATATTTAACCTTACAATGCCCAAATAATAATCGGTAGTGCCATATGGTGGCCTGATAATGGACCCAACCATCAGTGCCCATGTAATAGAACCAGCAATAGTGTCTATTAAAGGGGTACTCCGGTGGAAAACAATTTATTTTAAATCAACTGGTGCCAGAATGTTATAAAGATTTGCAAATTACTTCTAATAAAAATATTAATCCTTCCAGTACTTATCAGCTGCTGTATGCTACACAGGAAGTTCTTCTCTTTTTGAATTTCTTTTCTGTCGGACCACAGTGCTCTCTGCTGACACCTCTGTCTATGTCAGGAACTGTCAAGAGTAGGAGCAAATCCCCATAGCAAACCTATCCTGCTCTGGACAGTTCCTGAAATGGACAGATGTGTCAGCAGAGAGCACTGTGGTCAGACAGAAAAGAAATTCAAAAAGAAAATAATTTCCTCTGTAGCATACAGCAGCTGATAAGTACTGGATGGATTGAGATTTTTTTTTTATAGAAATTATTTACAAATCTGTTTAACTTGGCACCAGTTGATTTAAAATAAATTGTTTTCTCCCGGGGTACCCCTTTAAACCTCTTCCACATCTCGTTTTGGACATCTCAGGTTTGTTGTAGGGATCTGCTTAATTAGGAGTTTGGTTTAGTGTCTACTAATTTAGGGCATCTAGTTTAGGGCCTGATAAATCTAGGGATCCAGTCTGAGGACTGATACACTTAGGGGGTCTAGTCTGGGCTTGGGTCAGAAATATTGTAGGGACGTGGTCATGGATTAGAATTAGTTATGGGGTCTGCTCTGGGATCTGAGTTAATTTAGGATTCTCAGCTGGTGTCAGTAATGAAGTGACCAGTGACTGCTGAAAAAGGAATCTGATCTAATAATATTCTAATAATATTTTTTTAATAAAGGTGAACAACGTTCCAGACAGGAGTCCAGCAAGTAACCGTCTTGTAAACCCAGAAACTGCTAAAAAGGAACCGAAAATGGAAAGGACACAGGATCAATGGGTGAGAAACTATATTATAGGATAAATAGATAGATAGATATGAGATAGATAGATAGATATGAGATAGATAGATATGAGATAGATAGATATGAGATTGATAGATAGATAGATAGATAGATAGGAGATATCTAGATAGATAGATAGATAGATAGATAGATAGATAGGAGATATCTAGATAGATAGATAAACACAAAAAAGGATAAGTTGTCCAGCACATACTGATACCAAACTACTGCATGGACCTGGCATACAGGTGCACGCTGCTAGGCTGAATATACATAAGCAGGAGAATACAGCAGCACACTGCTAGCACAAAGATACAGATAAAACATGAAATGCTATATTGCTACAATGCAAAAAAATTAAAAATTGAGGTGCTTTGCTCACCGTTTGCATATTGCATTGTAGCAATATAGCATTTCATGTTTTATCTGTATCTTTGTGCTAGCAGTGTGCTGCTGTATTCTCCTGCTTATGTATATTTAGCCTAGCAGTGTGCACCTGTATGCCAGGTCCATGCATTAGTTTGGTATCAGTATGTGCTGGCCAACTTATCCTTGTTTGTGTTATACATATGGGGGAGTGGCTACCTCCATGATGGCTCCTGCACCCCACCCATCTTTATAAGGTGCTGGATGTTCCAGACCTTGCAAGCCTAGTAACTGATTGCACAGAGGTACATTCACAGTGTAGGGTCCATCCCAATGAGGTCACCTTATCGCGGTGGGATGGTCCAAACTATTTTGCCACCAAATGGTGAGCAAAGCACCTCAAGTTTTTCATTTTTTGCATTGTAGCAATATAGCATTTCATGTTGTATCTGTATCTTTGTGCTGGCAGTGTGCTGCTGTATTCTCCTGTTTATTTATAGATAGAAAGATAGATATGAGATCGATAGATAGATATATACATAGATAGATAGATAAATATGAGATAGATAGATAGATATGAGATCGATAGATAGATAGATAGATATATACATAGATAGATATGAGATAGATATGAGATAGATAGATATGAGCTAGATAGATATAGCTACACGAGGTGAAGGCAGCACATCCAAGAAAGTACAGTGGGTGGGTGCAGACTGAGGCTTGAGAAAGGCAGTGAGATACTGCTGAAACGTTGTATCTGAACATGGGAAATTAAACCACTGCTGTTTTGGAATCTCTTGGTGTGCTGCTGAATCATTGTGATAGATAGATAGATAGAGAGATTGATAGATATGAGATATATAGATAGATAGATAGATAGATAGATATGAGATATATAGATATGGGATAGATAGATATGAGATAGATAGATATTAGATAGATAGATATGAGATAGATAGATATATGAGAGATAGATATATAGATGGATGGATAGATATGAGATAGATAAATAGATATTAGATAGATAGATAAATATGAGATAGATAGATAGATAAACTCTCCCTAATCCCCCTCCCCATCTGCACTGACTCTATCCCTGTAATTATTTTGCCTCAAACCCCTACATTTATACCTTTTTCAGATCCTGTTCGGCAGCTCAGTCTCCTGCCGTGAGCGAGGGGAGGAAGGGGGTGTGGCCCGGCAGACGCAACGTCATCTGATGCCTGCCAGGGCTCACATCCGCCCTTCTTCCTCTATGCGGTGATCCCTCTCGGGAGCGCATAGAGGCCCAGCACACAGCAGTGTTTCACAACCATGATGCCTCCAGCTGGTGCAACTCTACCACTACCAGCTGGAGGCACCCTATTTGTGAAACTATAGTCTCTAAATTTATTTGCCCATGTATTTAGTTTCCCAGTAGAATAAAAAAATCTAGCAAAATTATTTTCTCAATAGAAGATTTCGATCAGACTCTTGGAACGCAGACCCGATCCTATCTTCTTGTAGGGCAGCGCTGCACTGACATTTGGCCAGCACACGTCGGCTCTCCTGGTCAGGGGGCGGAGACTGGTGACGTGGCTTGCCATGTCTGATTGATGGGTAGGGAGCGGCGCTGAGCTCGTCACGTGGGCCGGCTGCAGTCTGAGATTTCGGACTCATGCCAGGCCAGCATGAGTCCGGAATCTAGCAGAGACTAGCGGCCGGCTTATGTAGGGAACTGCTAAATTTTGAGGTCTAGTCTGGTGTCTATTATAAGGAGGTCTAGTCTTGGGTCTGATACATTTTTATTATCTAACTTCTTCAGCATCTCAAGTACCTATGGAAAGCAGCTTGGTTGTAGGAGTCTGAAGAAATTAAAGGGGTCTGGTCTGGGGTCTGATCAATTTAAGATTCTCATCTGGGGTATATAATAAAATGCGATGTGTCTGTCAGTAAAGATTCACTGTCTAAAACAATATTTAGAGTTATAACAAAAATATATTTATTGAATAAATATATTTTTGTTATTACTCTAAATATTGTTCCGGTGCTTGTGTGTGCATTCATCATAGAGTGTGTAGTGTTTTCTTTTTAATATAGTGTCTATATATGGACACTCTATTGCACCCCGGTTTTATTATTAGTGCTCAGCCCCCCCCCCCCCCTTCTCCAATATTATGTAAGTAAAGGTTGTGATCTCATATGATTCTGGTAATATTTTCAAGGTTGACAACATTCCAGACAGGAGTCCAGCAAGTTACCGTCCTGTGAACCGAGAAGATGCTCAAGAAACACCAAACAGGGAATGGTCACCAAATCAACGGGTGAGAAACCATATTATAGGATAGATAGATACGAGATATAGATAGATAGATAGATATATAGATAGATACGAGATAGATGGATACGAGATAGATAGATACGAGATAGATAGATATGAGATAGATAGATATAGATAGATAGATAGATATGAGATAGATATGAGATAGATAGATAGATAAGAGATAGATAGATATAGATAGATATGAGATAGATAGATACATACAGTATGAGATAGATATGAGATAGATAGATGTGAGATAGATATGAGATAGATAGATAGATAGATATAGATAGATAGATTGATAGATAGATATAGATAGATAGATATGAGATAGATAGATAGATACATACAGTATGAGATAGATAGATATGAGATAGATAGATATAGAAAGATTGATAGATAGATAGATAGATAGATAGATAGATAGATATAGATAGATATGAGACAGATAGATAGATATAGATAGATAGATATGAGATAGATAGATAGATAGATATAGATAGATAGATAGATAGATAGACAGATAGATAGATGTGAGATAGATATGAGATAGATAGATAGATAGATATGAGATAGATAGATAGATAGATGTGAGATAGATATGAGATAGATAGATAGATACAGTATGAGATAGATATGTGATAGATAGATGTGAGATAGATATGAGATAGATACATACAGTATGAGATAGATATGAGATAGATAGATGTGAGATAGATATGAGATAGATAGAGATAGATAGATAGATGTGAGATAGATATGAGATAGATAGATAAATAGATAGATAAGAGATAGATAGATATAGATAGATATGAGATAGATAGATAGATACATACAGTATGAGATAGATAGATGTGAGATAGATATGAGATAGATATAGATAGATAGATTGATAGATAGATATAGATAGATAGATATGAGATAGATAGATAGATAGATACAGTATGAGATAGATATGAGATAGATAGATGTGAGATAGATATGAGATAGATAGATATAGATAGATTGATAGATAGATAGATATAGATAGATAGATATGAGACAGATAGATAGATATGAGATAGATAGTTATAGATAGATAGATATGAGATAGATAGATATAGATAGATAGATAGATAGACAGATAGATAGATGTGAGATAGATATGAGATAGATATAGATAGATATGAGATAGATAGATAGATGTGAGATAGATATGAGATAGATAGATAGATAGATAGATAGATAGATAGATACAGTATGAGATAGATATGAGATAGATAGATGTGAGATAGATATGAGATAGATAGATACATACAGTATGAGATAGATATGAGATAGATAGATGTGAGATAGATATGAGATAGATAGATATAGATAGATTGATAGATAGATAGATATGAGACAGATAGATAGATATATATAGATAGATAGATATGAGATAGATAGATATAGATAGATAGATAGACAGATAGATGTGAGATAGATATGAGATAGATATGAGATAGATAGATAGATATGAGATAGATATGAGATAGATAGATAGATAGATAGATAGATGTGAGATAGATATGAGATAGATAGATAGATAGATAGATATGAGATAGATAAAGTATGAGATAGATATGAGATAGATATAGATAGATGTGATAGAGGTAGATATGAGATAGATAGATAGATATGAGATAGATAGATTTGATATAGATGGATAGATATGAGATAGATAGATTTGATATAGATGGATAGATACCAAATACCAAGGTTTAGTACTTTCAAAGCACTGCAATTATTTAACCTTACAATGCCCAAATAATTGCACAATATTATGCCCTGATAATAGAACTGTGGTGGACCACTGGTGTATGGCGGGACCACGGGTGTAGTGGTGTGAGTGGTGGGATCAGATGGTATTAATCCCGGGAGCTTGATGGTATTAACTCCTGGTGTTCGTGACGCCAGTGTGGTTTTAGGGCTCCGGAACACCACACGCCCGGATTCTCT
The DNA here is from genome assembly GCF_029499605.1 of Hyla sarda. Classification (NCBI taxonomy): domain Eukaryota; kingdom Metazoa; phylum Chordata; class Amphibia; order Anura; family Hylidae; genus Hyla; species Hyla sarda. The sequence goes on from NC_079189.1 coordinate 29,904,138, forward strand.
GCTATCCCAGTTGCTAGTAGTGAAATGAGAGTCCACAACCTGTTATGGTCGAATGAAGGCTTTACTGAGTATAACACAGATGGAATTGTCTTCACAGCTATGGCCAGAATTCCCAGAGAGGTGGCCAGGACCCAGAAGGACCTCGCAGCTTGCTGGACCAATTATACCTGTAGTTAACTTGACTCGAGATTAGACTTGACTTGACTATGTGCAGGACTTGACTAGCTTCAGTGACAGCAGACATAGACTTGAGACTTACTGTAATGACTGTAGCTTGTGGGGTCTTCCAGATGCTGATCACTTGCAGTGAGATCTCTGGTGGTTGCTGTGCTCAGCAAAGACTTGAAGCTTGCAGCAGAAAAAAATTGTAATGGCCGCCCCTTTATATAGTGGGGGGCTGGACTAAAGCCCATTGGTCAAGCTGCGGATCATAGGTTAAGCTGGTGCTCTCTGGGAGAACATGTGACAACAAATCATGTGACTGAATAACATAACATGTGACAGACTTACACAGGTCCTTGAGACCTCCCCCAGGTCCTCTATACTAACTATACATAGGGATCCTGTCTAGGCATTAATTAAAGTGACATACACACCTCTATGAAATCAACAGGGGGAGACCTTACAGGGGAGTCCCCAGGTCACTGAGGCGCTCAACCTCACAGGGCCTAAAGGTATAGTGCAGGACCACGTCCTGTACTGGGACATCACAGAACCAACCATATCAGTGCCAACCAATAGTGCCTACTCAGTACAATAAGATTTCTGCATTAGTGGAGGCCACAAATCTATTAACACTTTCCACTCCCAGGTGCCTACCAAAGGCAGTGTGTTGTAGGGATCTGCTAAATTAGGGGGTCTAGTCTGGTGTTTGTTAAATTAGAGGGTCTAGTCTACGATAAATTTAGGGATATAAGCTGGTGTCTGATATATTTACTGTGTCTAGCATGGAATCTGACTAGATCTGTCTAGTCTGGTGTCTGATAAATTTAGGGGGTTTAGTCTGGGGTTTGATAGATTTAGGGGGTCTGGTCATAGATGGGATAAATTAAGGGGTCTGGGTCTGTATCTATTAAATTTAGGGAGTCAAGTCTGGGGCCTGATAATTCTAGGGTGTCTGGTCTGGGGTCTGGTGGGCGGGGTTATGTTAATAATGATGATTCACTGTGCACTTCCTGTTTGACATGTGATAATGAGGTCACATGTCTGAAGGAAATAATTTAGGATTCTATATAAAGACAAAGGTTGGGGTTTTGGACGGACTGAGCAGTATTATCTGCCTACCATTTATGTAGATGCGCCCTCTTGAGGTGGTTATATCCTCCCCTTATGTTTTTGTAGGAGGCTACTCTGGTTAGAGCAATTGTAATTGTTTTTAATTGTACTGTGTGTTTTATGTATCCATGAATTTTTGTACATCATTCACTTATAAAGATTAATATTTTTTACAGAATATTGTTGTTATTGATAGGTGTGCACTGCACTTTAGTGTATCTGCTTTTTTCTCCTTTCGTTTTGTATATGGCTATTGGTTTATACTGTTTTGCACCCTGATATGCACATTGATATAGAGGTTGAGCCCCCATGTTTTTGTTTGATTGGTCTGGGGTCTGATCAATTTGGATCTGGTGTGGTTTTGATAAATTTAGGCTGTCCAGTCTGGAATCTGATAAATTTAGCTTGTCTAGTCTGGAGTCTAATAAGTTTAGGGGGTCCAGTCTGGGATTTGAAACATTTAGGGGGTCTGGTCTGGGGTGTGATACATTTAGAAGGTCTGGTCTCAGTCTAACAAATGTAGTGGTCTGGCCAGAGGTCTGATAAATTTAGGGGGTCTGGTCTGAGTTGTGATAAATTTAGGGGTCTGCATATGTATCTGTTATATTAAAGCAGTATAATCTGGGGTCTGATAAATCTAAGGCAGCGTTTCCCAACCCGGGTGCCTCCAGCTGTGACAAAACTACAACTCCCAACATGCCCGGACAGCCAAAGGCTGTCCGGGCATGCTGGGAGTTTTAGTTTTGCCACAGCTGGAGGCACCCTGGTTGGAAAACATTGATCTAAGGGGTCTGGTCTCAGATTTGATCAGTTTAGAGGGTCTAGTCTGTGGTCTTGTAAATTTAGGGGGTCTAGTCTGAGGTCTGATAAATTTATGATGTTTGGTATCTAATAAAATTTAGGGGTCTGGGGTTTGATAAATCTCTGGTTTGGGTCTGATATATTAAGCAAGCTGGGTACTCCAGTCTGATCACTTCTGTCTGACCACAGTGCTCTCTGCTGACACCTCTGTCTGTGTCAGGAACTGTCCAGAGCAGGAGAGGTTTGCTATGGGGATTTGCTCCTGCTCTGGACAGTTCCTGACACAAACAGAGTTGTCAGCAGAGAGCGCTGTGGTCAGACAGAAAATAAATCCAAAAAGAAAAGAACTTCCTGTGGAGCATACAGCAGCTGATAAGTACTGGAAGGATTAAGAAGTCATTTACAAATCTGTTTAACTTTCTGTGACCAGTTCATTTAAAAAAAAAAATTCCACCGGAGTATCCCTTTAAATATTGTGGGGATGTGGTCACGGATTAGAATTAGTTATGGGGTCTTCTGTGGGATCTGAGTTCATTTAGGATTCTCAGCTGGTGTCAGTAATGAAGTGACCAGTGACTGCTGAAAAAGGAATCTGATCTAATAATATTCTAATAATATTTTTTTAATAAAGGTGAACAACGTTCCAGACAGGAGTCCAGCAAGTAACCGTCTTGTAAACCAAGAACGGTCACCAAGTCAACAGGTGAGAATCTATAGTGCAGTATAGATTAGACACGGACGCCAAAATATCAAGGTTCAGTTGTTTAAAGGTATTGCAAATGTTCCGCCATACATTGTTCAGAGATTAGCAGCATAGAGTGTACACTACCTAGCGCCTTATGTCCAAATAATAAAACTGATTCTAAAAATGAAACTGATCATTGTTCGTACAATAGAACCAGCAATATTGCCTACAGAATAGAATAGAGCTCTTGCACTAGGAGAGGCCACAAACCTGGTACCACTTACCTCTTCGGCATCTTATGATAAATATCTCAGGTGCCTATGGAAGGCAGCTTAACTATAGGCCCCCGTTCATGAGCTTAAAGGGGTATTCCAGGCAAAAGCTTTTATTTATATATCAACTGGCTCCGGAAAGTTAAACAGATTTGTAAATTACTTCTATTAACGACGATCAATAGCAGACCAATAGCAGGGATAGGAGGGGTGGCACCCCTGCCACCTCACTCCTATGCCTACAGGGGGATCGTGGGTGTCTTAGACATCCGCGATCCCCCTTATATTCCGGGTCACCGGGTCACCATAGACCCGTATGACCCGGAATCGGCAAAAATCACAAGTGTGAATTAATTTGCGATTTGCGCCGATCGCCGATATGGGGGGGTCTAATGACCCCACATGGGCATTTGCGCGGGGTGCCTGCTGATTGATATCAGCAGTCACCCTGGTCCTGTCCCCGCCCGGCGCACGGCGGGGACCGAAATTCCCACAGGCGTACGGATACGCCCTGGGTCCTTAAGTTGTTAAAGGGGTACTCCGCTGCCCCATCGTTCGGAACATTTTGTTCCGAACACTTGGAGCGGGCGGTGGGGATTGTTACGTCACAACCACACCCTTCGTGATGTCACACCATGCCCCCTCAATGCAAGTCTATGGGAAAGGGCGTGGAGACCCCTCCCATAGACTTGCATTGAGGGGGCGTGGTATGAAATCACGAGGGGCGTGGTCGTGACATCACGACCCCCGCCGCCGGCAACCAGCGTTCTTGAGATCTGGGAGATGTAACATTTTATTACTGTTGTCCTTGGCATAATAAGATCCAACAAAAGGAATTAAAGGGGTATTCCAGGAAAAACCTTTTTTTTATTTATCAACTGGCTCCAGAAAGTTAAACAGATTTGTAAATTACTTCTATTAAAAAATCTTAATCCTTTTAGTACTTATGACCTTCTGAAGTTTAGGTTGTTCTTTTCTGTCTAAGTAATCTCTGATGACACCTGTCTCGGGAAACGCCCAGTTTAGAAGAGGTTTGCTATGGGGATTTGCTTCTAAACTGGGCGTTTCCCGAGACACGTGTCGTCAGAGAGCACTTAGACAGAAAAGAACAACCTTAACTTCAGAAGCTCACAAGTACCGAAACGATTAAAACATTTTAATAGAAGTAATTTACAAATCTGTTTAACTTTCTGGAGCCAGTCGATATATAAAAAAAAAAGTTTTTTCCTGGATAACCCCTTTAACCACTTCAGTACTCTTAGCACTAGTTTTCATCAACTTTTAACATCTAGATTTTTGCAGTACTCAGTTAAACCAACCATTCCAGACCCAAATATGTTTATAAAACATCAGGAGCTGAACCTCATGCACCATACCTTATCTGGAAACCAAGGCTAAGAAAGTCCTGAGTATCTCCTCTCATCCCCAGATGTGTGGGGGAGAGGGAGGGAAAGCTACAGCAAGGTCAGCATAGACTCAGTATTCAACAATATATTTTGTATTCTAATTTTAACCCATTGCTATCCTTTCCAAATACAGACCTAGTTGTAGTTTTGCAACAGCTGGAGGCACATTGCAAAACACAGAGTTAAGTAACAAACTCCCAGAGTTTTGCAACAAGTGTGCCTCCAGTTTACAAACATGTGTGTTAACAAAGCCCCCCCACTTGTGACCCCATTTTGTAAACTACACCCCTCACGTAATGTAATAAGCGTGAGCATTTACACCCCACAGGTGTCTGACAGATTTTTGAAACAGTGGTCTGTGAAAATGAAAAATTTAATTTTTCATTTGCACAGCCTACTGTTCCAAAAAAAAGTGTAAATGCTCACTGCACCCCTTCTGTGAGGGGTGTAGTTTCCAAAATAGGGTCACGTGTGTGGGGGGTGTGTGTGTGTGTGGGGAGGGGGGGGGGGGGTTCACTGTTCTGGCACCATGGGGGCTTTGTAAACGCACATGGCCCCCGGTTTACATTCCATACAAATTCTCTCTCCAAAAACTCAATGGCGCTCCTTCTCTTCTGAGCTTTGTAGTTCACCCGCAGAGCACTTTACATCCACATATGGGGTATTTCCATACTCAGAAGAAATGGGGTTCCAAATTTTGGGGGCATTTTCTCCTATTACCCCTTGTAAAAATGTAAAATTTGGGGAAAAATCTTTTCGTAAAAAAAAATTTTTTTTTCATTGACACATCCGACTTTAACAAAGTCGTCAAACAACTGTGGGGTGTTAAGGATCACTGTACCCCTTGTTACGTTCCTTGAGGGGTGTAGTTTCCAAAATAGTATGCCATGTGGGGTTTTATTTGCTGTTCTGGCACATAGGGTCTTCCTAAATGCGACATGTCCCTCCAAAAACCATTTCCCCCGAAAATCACTCTCTAAAATCCCATGGTCGCTCCTTCCCTTCTGAGCCCTCTAGTGCACCCACAGAGCACTTTACATACACATATGAGGTATTTCCTTATTCGAGAGAAATTGGGTTACAAATTTTTGGGGGATTTCTCTCCTTTTACCCCTTGTAAAAATTCAAAAAATGGCTCTACAAGAACATGCAAGTGTAAAAAATGAAGATTTTGAATTTTCTCCTTCACTTTGCTGCCATTCCTGTGAAACACCTAAAGGGTTAACACACTTTCCGAATTTCATTTTGAATACTTTGAGTGGTACAGTTTCTATAATGGAGTCATTTATGTATTTCTAACAGAAAGGCCCCTCAAATCCACTTCAAACTGGACTGCTCCCTGAAAAATTCAGATTTTGAATTATTCCTGAAAATTTTGAAAATTGCTGCTATACTTTGAAGCCCATTGAAGCCCCTTCAAAAAGTAAAAACATTTCTACTTTATGATGCAAACAAAAAGTAGACATATTGTATTTGTGAATCAAGATATAATTTACTTGGAATGTCCATTTTCCTTACAAGCAGGAAGTTAGAAAAGTTAGAAAAATTAAAAATTTTCATTAAATTTGGGGATTTTTCACCTAGATAGGAGGCAAACAACAACAAAAAAATAGTGGTCTCAAATGGCAGGAGGTGCTCAACTCCAAATGCAGTTGTGCATTTATACTGGGGGAGCAGATCCTGCCCTTGTAGTCTGTTGCTAGCAAAAAAGCATACAATGGAGGATGCCTGCAGCGGACTACAAGTGCCACCAGATAAACAGTGTGGATGTGTAACAATTAGAACAATACAATACAGGTATATAGGTGCACTACTGTGGTAGATGTATACAGTGACATTGGCTATTCCTCAACACTGATGTTAAAATTGAGACATTCGCCAGTATATCCTTATATGAAGGACATACCAGAGCCCGCACACCAATGCCAAGGTTTCTCAAATGGCACGGGACATAATGATAATCCTACCAGTGCGTGATAAGCAAAACAGGGGCCAGTGGGCAATTACAACAGCATTAGGTCGACTCACAGAGTCCTCCCAGGTACCCTCCAGCATGACTAAGCACACATACAATGGGAGGATGAAGGCAAACTGCAAGCCCCACCTAAGTTGGCTAATATAGGTGCATGGCCTCACAGGTGCTACCTTCATGCTGCCTGGAAAATGTTCCAGGTGCATTACATATGGAGTTTACACACCTCCAAGTATAAAATTTTAACAACAACAAAAAACGTGGTCTCAAATGGCTGGAGGTGCTCAACCCCAAATGCAGTTGTGCATTTATACTGGGGGAGCAGATCCTGCCCTTGTAGTCCATTGCTAGGGGCGATCCCCAGCATAAAATGCATACAATGGAGGATGCCTGCAGTGGACTACACTGACCCCTGTTTTGCTTATCACGGACAGGTAGGTTAGTGTTAGGTCCCGTGCCATTTGAGAAACCTTGGCGTTGGTGTGCGGGCTCTGGTATGTCCTTCATATAAGGATATACTGGCGAATGTCTCAATTTTAACATCAGTGTTGAAGAAAGGAAGCAAGTAACGACGTCAATTTACCACTATGTTAAAGTAGAATATGTCACGGAAAAACATTCTCAGAATCAGAATAAAAGGTAAAAGCATCCCAGAGTTATTAATGCATAAAGTGACAGTGGTCAGAATTGCAAAAAAGGGCTGAGTCCTTAAGCTGAAAATGGGCTGAGTCCCTAAGGGGTTAAAAGGGGTACTCCAGTGGAAAACAATGTTTTTCATATTAACTGGCTCCAAAAAGTTAAACAGATTTGTAAATGACTTAATTAAAAAATCTTAACCCTTCCAATACTTAGCAGCTGCTGTATACTACAGAGGAAGATGTTTTCTTTTTTAATTTGTTTCCAATCTGACCACAGTGCTATCTGCTAACACCTCTGTGCATGTCAGGAAATGTCCAGAGGGGAGCATATCCCCATAGAAAACCTATCCTGCTCTGGACAGTTCCTGACATGGACAGAGGTGTCAGCAGAGAACACTATGGTCAGACAGAAAAGAAATTCAAGCAGCTGATAAGTACTGGAAGGGTTAAGATTTAACTTTTTGGAGCCAGTTGATATGAAAAAAATTGTTTTCCACCGGAGTACACCTTTACACATCTTCTCCCTTGAGGGGTTAAAATGTAGACCTCAGTGTATGATAATAGCCAAAGTGTATAGGAGATTAGTAAAATGACAGTACACTGCAATACACTAGAATTGCAGTGCACGGTTCAAGCTATTTCATATTTAAAAGATACCTGAGATTTCCCCAAAAAAACTTTTGAAATACCCTAGCGACTTTTCAAAAGTTTTTATCAGCTAGGGTCTAAGTGTTTAGACCTCGACCAATCACAGAAGCATGTGAGCGACACAGTCGTAAAACATAACAACTATATAAATGTTGTATCACTATCATTGTTCTGACTCGCAGAATAAAGATAAAGCTAACCTGTCATATCACAGAAAAAATTATGCTTCTATATGTTACTCACTAGGCCATGCTGATGCTTGACATGTCTATTCTATGTGTCCAGCTACTGTATTTGGCTTACAAATCTCTCCGTTCTGCTGCTCCCTCACTCTAACATCCACTTTTTAGGAAGGAGTGTGTCTGAGGCAAGCACCGAGCCCGCCCTCACTCATCATGCATTCACTTCCTTCCTGACTCTGCTGTGCTGGGTCTCTTCATCCAATCACTGCAGGCTGCTTTGTAACTCCCTCCCCTCTATTTTCATGCTGCAGTCTGATAGGACAGGAGTGAGCACAGAGGAGTGCTAGTCCCGCCCTCACTTACTAGACTTTGTCCTGGCCTGTACTTCAACTAAGACAAAGATGCTGCTGCAGCCGGACAGGATTATGTTCTGGATGGTATGGGGACCCCTAGTGGGCTTTTGTTTAAGCCATGATTTCTATAAAAAGGAGATTCATATTTTTACCAAGTATATTAGAAAAGTTAATGTTTTGCGAACATATAAAAAGTTTTTGAATCTGACAGTGCCCAGTTTCGTAATACATTATATGGTTAAAAAAAAGGATGCTATTAAAAAGTATGACTTGTCTAACAAAAAAATAAGCTCTCATATATTTCCATCAACATAAAAATAATAACACTGTGGATGGAAGGGGAGAATGAAAAAAAAACGAAAACTTATCATAGCAAAAAGAAGTCAAGACCACACGGGAATCAGAAATGGTTCTCCCTGCTACCTTAGACCACCAGGGTTGATGACATTGGGGGAGGTTTATCACTACCTGTGTAGAGGAAGAGTGGTGCAGTTGCCCATGGCAACCAGATTAATTCTCTTATTTTTTGAAGAGACCTGTATAAAATGAAAGAAGCAATCTGATTGTTGCCATGGGCAACTGCACAACTCTTCCTCTACACAGGTAGTGATAAATCTCCCCCATTATCCCCTTTACTACTCTTGACATTCATGGTATTTTGAAACTGTTTTATTTTTAGTTTTTTTTTACAAATTGGATTGATTCCATATGAATTCTGTTGTACCACATAATGTTTTAATTATGTCCTTTTAGGTTCCTTCAGGATCATCTTGCAGACCATTGGACAACAATAATGATGAGGAGGAGGAGGAACACTTATCAAAACCAGGAGTACTGATGTCTACACCAGACTTCGTAGGTTCCATCAACTCAAGTGGAGCATCATCGGAACTGTCCCACGCACCTGTTTTACAAATCAGTGACTGTACGGAGAGAAGCGAATCGATCAATGCTGGTGGCCGGTCTTCTACACCCATCAAACGGAATCAAGCTCCACCGGTAAACACCCCAAACAGCCGAAGCATCCAGATACAGGACAGAAGGAGTCCCGAGGAGAATGACTTCACGTTTGACTCAGGACGTAACAGGCGACTGGATGAGTCCTCATCGAGGCATCCGGAGGAGAATAGTTTCGACATTGGAGATGTCAGGCACTATAGACTTGAGTACGAAGACACACCAGAAGAGGACCTCATGGAGAACAATGACTCTGCTCTAAGGACCAGACTAAGGAAAACTCCAGATGCCGGTGAGTCAAATGATCAAAAAGCGCAAGAGAATAGCAAAAAGCCCGAAGGAAGGGATTACGAAAGAAGAGCCTTGATCGCCATCACCGTTGCTTCTCTCTGTCTTTCTTTATACCTCCTATGGAAGAGTCGAAACAACTAGATGCATTTAGGGCTTCCAAACCTAAAAGAACAAAGAAGCTGCTATACTCGTTCACATACGTATGTTATTGTTTCCTTGAGGTACAGATGAAGCACTTACCGCAACGTATTCTACAATTAGCCTCTACCTAACTCAGAATGGCTAATACTGAGAAGAGCTGAAAACAAATAGTCCGGAGCCTTTCTCTCCTCACCTGGTTGATAGTCAGAGGATCTTTGTACCCATTAGATCCTTGCTGATTTTCATTGACTTCTATCTAATGCACTGTTTCCCAACCAGGCTGCCTCGAGCTGTTGCAAAACTACAACTTCCAGCATGCCCGGACAGGCTGTCCGGGCATGCTGGTAGTTGTAGTTTTGCCACAGCTGGAGATACCCTAGTTGGGAAATACTGATCTTATGTGTATGATAAATACACAAATGATTTCATAGGATTTTCCCAAAAATCTCCATGTCACAGGATTTATTATTTGGAGTAAGCCTATTTTCCAGTGAGCATTCCAATCTTTACAAATGGATGAACTTTGGGTTTAGGTATTTCTCCCATGGAGTGCAATGACACTTAGGTTGCACTGCACACATACAAGTCTTCTATATACCTTCTAGTTTTTTTTTTTTGCCTATATTACATGCGCACTCACCATCACTATTCCTACAGCACTATCTGTTTCATTCAAGCACAGCTGCCTCCATGTATATATGTAAATACATAAGTAAAAGATATCTGAGGTCTTCAACCCACCTTTTCATACACCAGCTACTATGCCCTCAAGGTGCTTTATGTCTAGACCGAAATATCTTCGGCCTTATTTTATGTCTTTGTATCATTTTTATAAAAATCTGCTGCTTCTAAATAAAAATAGGATTGTTCACTATAATCTGCTGAATGGAACCTTATTGCTACGCAACTAAATACTTGCTGCTGTCTGCCTAGTACCAGGAGTTCCAATAATGTTAACTTCTTTCAAAGGTATAAAGACCGTCTCTTTACAGGTATCTTTCCTGGAAGGGTATGTTCACACTGAGGGTTTGGAGAGGAATTTCCACGAGTAATCCTGCTTGCTTATTCCTCTCCAAATCATTCAGCAGTGAAAAACCCTTAGTATGTAATGAAAATTCTGCTCCTCAGTTCACACTGAGGAATTTCCGCTAGCGGAATTCTGTCACTGCATTCCGTTCCGCATGAAGAATGAACATGTTCTTTCTTCATGCGGAATTCGCGTCGTAACTCCATAGAAGTCAATGTAAATTTTTTTTCAGGCCGCCACACTTCCGCACGTAATTTGCGCGGAATTTGCACGGAAATTGCGTAGAATTCGTGCAAAATTTTTTATTTTTTTTACAATGTCTCCTATGCCGCGCTGAACTCTGCACTGATTTCTGTGCGGAATTCCGCGCACATTCTGCGCAGAAAAAAAACTGTTATTTCTGAGCGGATTTGTTCAGCACAAATTCCTTGCACATATTTGTCAGTCTGAACGTACCCTAAGTCAATGTCCAACCACGTAAACAGGCTTAAATCACGAATAGCAAGTTAAAAAAACTTTTCTAAACTAACTCAGGCTATGTTTCCTAACTATTCCTCTAACTAACTAACACCCCTCCTACCCTTCAAAAAAAAATTCAGAGCTTTCAAAAGCCCTGTATTATACCTTTATTCTTGATCACATGTGCAATCTCCCAGCAGGAGAAAGTGGGTGTTTCCCAGCAGGCATGACATCACTGAAGCCTGCTGGGGGACCACTTCCCCCCTCACATTGTTGCAGTGCTATGATGAATAGAAGACCTCAAGCTCTATGCATGTTTCAGTATTGGGGGGGTCTGGCTGTTTGTTTACATCTCCTTTGAGGTCAAAGGCTCTTTTGAAGTCATGCACTCTGGTCCCATCATATAATCAAACAGATAAGGGGCCAGGAAGAGAGAAGACCCCCTGGTGGGATCAGAGGGGAGGGGGGAATGGAGTCTCCCTCCCAAGAAAGCAGATATATTTAAACAATGCTAGACTCAGAGTTGTTCAAGGCTGTGCCCCAAGCTGACAAGACCATCCTAAGAACAGCACTCTCACTCACTCATGAACTGATACCATCATGCTGTAAGAACTTCATCTTTTGTTTTCTGAACTTGTCTTGCTAAACTCTTTTATATATTTTTGTAACTGTATGTCATTTGTTTCTGTATTTTTATATAGTCGGCACAGTGATACCTTTTATCAGATTAAATGTTTTATTAATCAGCTCTGGTCTTTGATCTCTAAATATATGAGCTCACCTTTCTGAAGGAGGCTCTGGTAAAACACGTTTATCTAAGGGTTAATTTGGTGACTTGCTGGGACTTGTAGTGGATACCCAGAGGTCTGGTGGCTTTAACCCTTGCACCATCACACTCTCTCTAATGTCTTGGCTGGACCGATAGGGTGTGATCGTGACAGTCCACAAAGCACTGTTTTGTTGTTGTTTTTTTTTTCTGGGGGGATCCTGTGGTTGGATGCAACTTGTTGAGTAAAGGTGCAAAAGGAAGATGTTAAAAATCAAGGTGCACAGTCAACTAAACTGCAGCTACATACATGGTGTTCATCCAACACGTTTAAATACACAACTTGTTGTTCCTTCGCAAGGATTGTCTAGATCATCAGAGTGGTTTCAGGGCCACTGAGTTTAAGGGAAGTAGGAAGAAAAGACTCCAGTGGTCAAAAGAGCAAAAATGTATTAACCCCTTAAGGACCAGGGGTTTTTCGTTTTTGCATTTTCGTTTTTTGCTCCTTGCCTTTAAAAAATCATAACTCTTTCAATTTTGCACCTAAAAATCCATATGATGGCTTATTTTTTGCGACACCATTTCTAATTTGTAATGACATCAGTCATTGTGCCCAAAAATCTACGGTGAAACGGAAAAAAAATCATTGTGAGACAAAATTGGAAAAAAAACGCTGTTTTGTAACTTTTGGGGGCTTCCGTTTCTACGTAGTACATTTTTCGGTAAAAATGACACCTGATATTTATTCTGTAGGTCCATACGGTTAAAATGATACCCTACTTGTATAGGTTTGATTTTGTCGTACTTCTGGAAAAAATCATAACTTCATGCAGGAAAATTGATACGTTTAAAATTGTCATTTCTGACCCCTATAACTTTTTTATTTTTCCGTGTATGGGGCGGTATGAGGGCTAATTTTTTGCGCCGTGATCTGAAGTTTTTAACGGTACCATTTTTGCATTGATAGGACTTATTGATCGCTTGGGTTGGCTCCAGGAACATTACAGTGACTTTTGCTTGGTCATCACATTACCCAGATCTAAAGACATCTCTCAACAAGGTTGAATGGGCTGTTCAGAGCATGTCCATCTTATGTGCAGCAACTGCAAGAAGTCATCCTGTCTATGTAGGCCTATATTGCTGCAGAACGATTTCATTACCTAATGGACTTTATCCTGTGATGATTTGTTGTGGATTTAAATCTCAAAGGAAGTCCTAAAGGCTACTAGAATATTCTTGCAATATAAGCATATTTATACACTATCTAAGGTCACAGGGTTGTAGCACAGTCTACTGACCCTTGGCCACCAGGCAGAATCATGGTGAGCCAAGGAACAGGATGCATGTGAAAATAATTCCTGGCATGGTTGCGCTATAGAGGAAAGTTTTAAAGAGTTGAAGGATTCTTCTTGTCTCTGATCCCTTCTGGTATTGCACGTGGTGCCACATGTGCAGCATGACTGAGCATAACCTCATGTTTCCTGTTTGAGTGTAGGTCAAGATACAGGTCAATGTCTCAAGATAGAATTTTTGAGAAGTTTTGCCCTGTTCCTCAATTTCTAAGGCTTCCCCAGACAGAAAATAGCAGTTACTGTAGAGATACGAACAGAATGTAACCTACATGTATCCCAATGTGAGAAAGCTCAGTAAAGCCCCTCTAACAGAGTAGAATATCAGAATATCCTGAAGAAATCATTTAGGCTTCTTACTCCAGCACTCTCCCCATCTGTATTGCCCCACAGACTAATAATGTCCACTTTGTGTCCATGATTTTAAGACTTTATGTGCCTCCAAATAGTACTTCCTCTGTGCCCCCATTTAGTAGTTAGGCCCCTTTGTCCCCTATAGTAGTTGGGTCCCCTATGAGCCCCATGTAGTAGAAAGACTCCTTCTGTGTCCCCCATATATTATTTTAACCATCTATGTGCCCCATATAGTAGTAAAGCCCCCCTTTGCCGATATACAGTAGTTAGGCCCCCTTTGTGCCCCCATATAGTAGTTAGGCCTCTTCTGTGCCTTTATTTAGTAGTTAGGCCCCCTTTGTGTCCTCATGTAGTAAAGCACCCTCTGTGCCCCCATATAGTAGTTAGGCCTCTTCTGTGCCTTTATTTAGTAGTTAGGCCCCCTTTGTGTCCTCATATAGTAAAGCACCCTCTGTGCCCCCATATAGTAGTCAGGCCCCCTCTGTGTCCCCATGTAGTAGTTAGGCTCACTCATAGTAGTTAGGGCCCTCTTGCCCAGTCACCCAGTACATATGCGATCATTATGTTCCTGTGACAGGAGACCATTAAGTTTAATCTCTTAATAACTGCCAAACCAAAACACCTTTTTACAGTAGTTGAGAGTAATTAAATATAGATGCTAAGCCCCTCTATATGCGACGGGTGTCAGCTGTATATTACAGTCGACACCTGCCAGCAACTGCCGGCACTGGAATTTAGACCGATCTGGAAGTTTAACCCTCTGCATGACCAAAAAATAGCAATCCCGGCATGCAGAGAATAAACTCACAGGTGCCACACATGTCAGGGGTCTGATCTGAACCCCTGCGGCACAATTGGAGACTATCAAGCAGACCATCTAGGAGACTATGTAGGAGACTATCCAGCAGAAACCCTTTTGGGTTTCATGACATGGACCATTGTCCTGTTGAAAGACGGCACAGTGTTTTAGGAAGACTTGGGAAGATATGGGTTCAGATGGTATGATTACAATGTTCCTAGGGCCGGAAAAACTCCAGACCACCACAACACCACTGGCCTGTTGAACCCCAGTGCACTCACAGTATACGGCTTCATGCTTTTAATGCCAGAGAGGGACCTGGCTATCTGTATGGCTTAAGTGGAAATTGGGCTTTCCACTCTAGACAACCTTCTGTCATGTGTTCAAGGCCCGGAGATGTTTTTTTCTTGGCCAATTCGAGACGTTGTTTGCCATGATGCGGAGTCAACAAGGGCACCCAAGTCAGTCTTTGGCTATTAAAGGGGTACTCCGCTGGAAAACATTTTTTTTTAATCAACTGGTGCCCAAAAGTTAAACAGATTTTTAAATTACTTCTGTTAAAAAATCTTAATCCTGCCAGTACTTATCAGCTGTTGTATGCTCCACAGGAAGTTCTTTTCTTTTTGAATTTATTTTCTGTCTGACCACAGTGCTCTCTCCCGGTTGCCTCTGTCCATGTCAGGAACTGTCCAGAGCAGGAGAGGTTTGCTCTGTGGATTTTCTCCTACTCTGGACAGTTCCTAAAATTGACAGAGGGGTCAGCAGAGAGCACTGTGGTCAGACAGAATAGAAATTCAAAAAGAAAATAACTTCCGGTGTAATATATAGCAGCTGATAAAGTACTGGATGGAATAAGATGTTTAAATAGAAGTAATTTACAAATCTGTATAACTTTCTGGCACCAGTTCATAAAAAATAAAAAAATAAAATAAAGTTTTCCACCAGAGTGCCCCTTTAAACCGCAGTCAACGCAAGGTACCCTGAGAGGTCAACATAGTATCTGAAAAGTCTCATTGGTTCACTTCCTGGGCTCAAATTCTGACTTCCAATATGAGATTGTTACATATATTCTAACATCATTATGTACATTGTGACATCATCATATATATTGTGACATCATTACGCACATTGTGACCGCATTACGCACATTGTGACATCATTACGACATCATTATACCCATTGTGACATCATTGCGACATCATTATGCCCGTTGTGACATTATGGTACATTGTGACATCATTGTGTGTGTTGTGACAGTCTTGCACGTATTGTGACATCCTTATGACATCGTTTATGCCTATTGTGACATCATTGTGTAAACTGTGACATCGTTACAAGTCTACGTTCTACACCGTTCTACACCGTTACGGATATTTTATCATCATTATGTATACTGTGACATCATTACTTATATTGAGACATTATCATCATAACATCATTATGTGAATTGTGACATCCTTCCGTTTACTGTGCCATAACTATTACATTGTTACGTATATTGTGACGCCATTAAGCACCTTGTGACATCATTAAAACATCGTTCTGTATATTGTGGCTTCATTATATCGTTACATATATTGTGACATCATTATGTGAATTGTGACACCTCTACGTATATTGTAAAATCATTATTAGTATCAGTGTTTCCCAACCAGGGTGCCTCCAGCTGTTGCAAAACTACAACTCCCAGCATTCCCGGACAGCAGCATGCTGGGAGTTGTAGTTTTGCTACAGCTGGAGGCACCCTGGTTGGGAAACACTGATATAGATATATATATATGTGTTGTCCCGGTACCGCATCCTATACAGTACCTGTATATAGGTCCCCATAGCCAGAGTCCCTAGGATGTCGGGGTCCTTCTTATTTAGTCCACCCCTTGTCACCTCTCATCTAGATATTAGTTATCTTACAGTTTACTCAGAGTTTCTATAAATGTAATTGTACAAATGTATATAAGTGGTTAATTACCTGTACGGAGCGTAGCAGGACCTGCGGGTCACGTGATCAGGTAAACTCTATGGTTTTTGCTTAAGGATCTTTGGAGGTCCCTATGACTTTTTGCGCTCACAATTCCTTGTAACAGTGAGTGACAGATATTCGGACCAATTAAAATGGCCCTGCCCCTGCCCATATAAGGGAGTGGCGGCCATAGCTCGCTCTCTTGTTCCCAGGCTTTGATGAGAGAAGGATCTGTGCTGCTGTCATCAGTGAGTTTAGGCCTGAGTCTTGCGGGGACAGCTGATCATTACCAAACCGTGAGTGTATCAATCCCTAAGCACTCTGCAAGATCACCGGACCTTATCTATCCCCTAAATCCGGACGGATCTTCGCAATTAACCCTAAATTCTGAGATTTATAATACAAGTCAAGGTCCGCAACAACTGTCAGTCACTGAAGTGTATAGAGACTGTATTGATGAGACTGTCACTGTTCATTGGATGTACCGCAATCCTTTAAGTAAAGTTTATCCAAGTTCAAGTTCAGCTACCTTGTGGACCTTCCGTCATTATTTGCATGCACCTATCGTTACTGGGAAGGGCGGCGATAGGCCGGAGAATTACCTCAGCATACTAGCCCTCAGCCTGGCGTCACGAACTATAGGGTTAACCTTAACCCCTGATATACTAAAGCAAAACCCTGACTACACTACCACTACCCCAGAGGCCTACCACAAAGCCTTTTTGGCATCATGAACAGGATTCGGGTGTGTGCCTACGACAGTCGCCACTAGTGAAAGTGTACTCCCCCCAGAGAACGAACTTTATTCATGTACTGTGACTTATACTCCGGAATAAGGGGTTGCGCACACGTTGCTGTGTGGAGGAAGTGCGCATGTAAAGTAAGGGGGGAGGCGAAACAGTACAGCAGAGCTACAAGCTGTGAAAGGAAGAACTGAAGTTAGCGTGGGGCCTCCCTGCGCTCGTGATCCAGAGACCCCGCCCACCGACGCCCTCGGTGCCGCGGCGGCCATTTTGTTGGAGTCTAGTGCCGGAAACCAACAAAGAGAGATAGTTCAGCGTGGGAAAAGGTGCAGAGTGCGACAACGGGTTGGAAACTGTAAGGATCCGGAACAGTACGGGACTCTGAGACACAAGTTGCCGAATTGAAGTCCTATATAGAGTCACTTCAGCTGCCGATCAACGCACTCAAATTTCAATTAAAAGCTATTGAGTTTCAAATCACCGCTCTCAAATTTGAAATCTACGCTCTCAAGTTCCAGATTAGAGAACAACTGCGTATCTCCTTGGGACCTAGGAATTCAAGATCTATTTAAAGGGCCAGCATACCAAATACAGAGATGTCAGAACCTGCAGCCCCACAGTCCCACTCTGAACAGCAAGGGGGCGATGCTTCGGTGGCCCCACCAATGGGGTCTCCACCCCAAGTCAGAAGGGTGTTGCCGCCTGCACCAACACTTTCTACCTCACAAAGACGTGCTCTACCTTCAATTCCAGCAAGACCTCCATCACAGGCGGAGCAGGACCCAACAAGTCATCCTTCAGTCTCTCCCTATGTGTTGGGAGCCCCTGTTGCGGCACCTGTCTTCTTGGGGAATCATGTGCTTCCCACCTACAATGGTGACCATTTTACATTGAGAGACTTTAAAGAAAAGTGCTGGCTGTGCAAAATCCCGACATGGCTTTCCCAGCTTTTAAGAGACTAGCGGTTAAAGTGATAGAATCAGGACCTCAGACAGAGGAGGCTAGTGTTCCCGCTACAGAATCTCCGGGGCCCTCGCGCCAGCCACCTGGCCCTTCTCAGTCTGCCCCGCCAACACCTTCTTCTATCCCTTGGACAGCTGACCTACAAGACATTAAACAGGACATTGAGCAGTTAGCCAAGGCCTTTAAAGAAATGGCAGTACGGCCAAACTCTTCTAGATCTGCAACCCCGCCACCTAAGAAACCTGACCCCCATCCTGCTGGTCCACCTAATACCCCTCCTGTGAGACCACCTGGAAATCAAAGACCTTTCTGTAGATATTGTAACAAGAATGGACACTGGAAGAGCCAATGTTGGGCTTTAAACGGGCATCCCCTGGGGTCGAGGACCACACCCCAGGAGTAGCGGCTGAAGGTCCAGAATCAATTAGCGACAAGAAAGGACTTGTCCTTGTGAAATCTTCTTGTCCTTATGTACAGGTGATAGTTGAAGGTATCCGGTTACAAGCTCTGATAGATACGGGGTCTCAGGTGTCACTATTCTCCAGGGGGTTTTCTATAAGTATTGGGTCCCAGAAAGGTTGTGTGAACCTCAGGAAGCGGAGTTTAGAGTAATTGCGGGGAACGGGAAACCAGTACCCAGGCATGGCTACTGGGAGCCCACGGTGCAGGTGGGAAAGCATGTGTTGGAAAGGCAGGGTGTGATTGTCACCAATGTTAGGGATGAAGGAGCAGCTGATTTCATCTTAGGCATGAATATTATGAGGCACTGTTTTGATGATATTGTGTGTGCACTGCATGCATCTCTCCCTCACTTGTCACCCCCAGGCCGGCGAGCTGCCCAACACCACCTCAAAATCCTCCAAGCAGAACAGAAGTTCGGGAATTATCAAGGAGAAATCTGTCGAGTAAGGATTCAAGATATACGAGCCGTTAGTCTACAGCCACAGACGGAGACGGTTATTTGGTGTAGAGCCCGACCCGGGGTGAAAAATCAAGATTATCAAGCGCTCTTGGAACCCATCCTACTAGAAGATTGCCCCTTGGTGCGAGCTGCTAGAAGCCTGGTAACAGTACGTAATGGGAAAGTTCCGGTGAGACTTATTAATCTCTCTCAAGTTGCCGTCCGACTACCCAAGTATACCCCGGTGGCTACCCTGCACCATTTAGATGTCAGAGATATGGTCTCGAAGACACAAGTGGTTCAACGAGGACCTGACCAGAATCCTGTGGAACCTTGGTGGAGCCAACTACAAATAGGAGGCGAAGATACCCCCAAGGAACAGGTGGAAGGAGTATTCCAGGTAGCTAAGAAATATCAAGAAGCTTTCAGCAAGTTCCTTGAAGACTTTGGCAGGACCACCATGATCAAACATAGGATTCTCACTGGGGACAGTCCACCCATTAAGGAGAGACATCGCCCCGTGGCTCCTGGGATGTATCAGACCATAAAGAAGATGCTCGTGGAGATGAAAGAAGCTGATGTCATCCAGGAAAGCCAGAGTCCTTGGGCTGCGCCTTTGATCCTGGTGAAGAAAAAAGATGGAACTATCCGCTTCTGCGTGGACTACCGGAAGTTGAACGGCATAACTCATAAGGATGCCTATCCTCTCCCCCGTATTGAAGAATCCTTGACTGCATTGGGGGTCTGCTGCCTACTTTTCCACACTGGATCTGACGAGCGGTTACTGGCAGGTGCCAATGGCGGAAGAAGACCGAGAAAAGACCGCATTTGTGACCCCCATGGGTCTCTTCGAGTTCAAAAGTATGCCCTTTGGACTGTGCAATGCACAGGCTACTTTCCAATGCTTAATGGAGCGATGTTTGGGGCATCTTAACTTCCAGAGTGTTCTGTTGTAGTTAGATGACGTCATCGCCTATTCCCAGACATATCAGGAACACCTGGATCACCTGAAAGAAGTTTTCCTTATTCAACATGGACTCAAGGTTAAACCTTCCAAATGTCACTTGCTAAAGCCACAAGTCCACTATCTGGGACATGTTGTCAGTGCTCAAGGGGTCCAACCTGATCCAGACAAAGTGAGTACTGTGAAAGAGTGGCCTACACCCAGGACGGTACGGGATGTCCGAAGTTTCCTGGGATTTGCTGGTTATTACCCAGGCTTCATCTCCCATTTTGCTCAAATTGCTAGACACTTAACCGAATTACTGAGAGGGACCGCCCGGGACAATTATAATGGAAGGCTCCCCATACAGTGGGCTGAAGAACAAGAAGATGCCTTTCGAGCCCTGAAGTACCTCCTCACGGAACCCCCCATTTTGGCATATCCTGACTACAGCCTGCCGTTACACCTAATCAGTTGCCAATAGCTGTTGCTCCCTGTCAACCACCATTGGTTGCTACACCAATCATCAGTCCTGCTCCTGTGACTGCTTCAGTTCTTGATGCCCCTACTCCATCGGTCTTCAGAGAGCCCCCCCAGTCCAATCGAAGATGTTGCTTCTGTTTCCAGCCCTCCAGCTGGTCCCTCGGGGACTGAAGTTCATGAGGAATCTCCAAGTGAAGGGACTCCTGACTCGGAGGTGGTGTTGCGGCGGTCTCAAAGGACTAAACAGGGCAAACTACCCATAAGGTACCAGGACTCACATTTAGTACCTGCACACATGGTACCTTTGATAGCCCTCTTCAGTGCTCTGCCTATAACTTTTCAGTACTCTAGATTACTGACTTAAATGTACTACCTCAAGTTTCTCTAGTGCATACACCAAAATAAATATCTCACTTTAGAAAAACACTTTAGGGATTGTAGCCTATTGAGATTCAATTCCTGCCACTGTTAGGTACACTTCTTCTTCTTTGCGTGTGTGAGATGCTCTGCTTGGCCAGTAGGTGCTCTTGCAAATATAGAATTAAACAAGTAATTCTTAAAGTAACCTAGGTAGGTTATGTGAAGTGCTCTAGGGGTAAGTAGCGTGTAGCCGATAGACCCTAGCAGCCAACCTTGCTGTGACCTAGCTTCCGGCTTGCCAGTATACCTTATGTGTACTAACAGGTAACTCATAGTTGGCGAATAAAATGTGTGAGATAATAAAAATGTCTAGTCAGCTTGACGCTAAAGGTATATAGAGCTGTACTAATGTTTAGTTAGCCTCATAAAGATGTGTAGAGAGCTAATAAAAATGTCTCCGGAGCTAGAAACTACATGTTAGAAAGCTGCCTAATTATCAAGTAAGCTTTAAAATGTATCATAAGTTTAATAAAATGTTTTAGAAGCTAGAAACTAAGGGTTAGATAGCTTTGTTAATGTCTAGATAGCTTCATTAATGTCTAGATAGCATTAATGTCTAGATAGCATTAATGTCTAGATAGTATCAATGTCTAGAAAGATTTATATTGTCTAGTTCAGATACTAGTAAGAGTATCAGAGAATGTAAATGTGTTCAATGTTTACTTAGGATGTATAGCAAACTTGTAAGTATCATCCTAGTCTAGTCCTAGTCCCTCTGTCTTAGGGGACAGGTGTCGAGGTCGACTTATCTTAAGTAAGGGGGTTTGTGGTGTCCCGGTATCGCATCTTATACGGTACCTGTATATAGGTCCCCATAGCCAGAGTACCTAGGATGTCGGGGTCCTTCTTATTTAGTCCACCCCTTGTCACCTCTCATCCAGATATTAGTTATCTTACAGTTTGCTCAGAGTTTCTATAAATGTAATCGTACAAATGTATATAAGTGGTTAATTACCTGTACGGAGCGTAGCAGGACCTGCGGGTCACGTGATCAGGTAAACTCTATGGTTTTTGCTTAAGGACCTTTGGAGGTCCCTATGACTTTTTGCGCTCACAATTCCTTGTAACAGTGAGTGACAGATATTCGGACCAATTAAAACGGCCCTGTCCCTGCCCATATAAGGAAGTGGCGGCCATAGCTCGCTCTCTTGTTCCCGGGCTTTGATGAGAGAAGGATCTGCGCTGCTGTCATCAGTGAGTTAGGCCTGAGCGTTGCGGCAACGGCTTATCATTACCAAACCGTGAGTGTATCAATCCCTAAGCAC
This sequence comes from Hyla sarda, assembly GCF_029499605.1. Lineage (NCBI taxonomy): Eukaryota > Metazoa > Chordata > Amphibia > Anura > Hylidae > Hyla > Hyla sarda. Next base: position 29,926,191 of record NC_079189.1, read on the forward strand.
TCTGCAAGATCACCAGACCTTATCTATCCCCTAAATCCGGACGGATCTTCGCAATTAACCCTAAATTCTGAGATTTATAAAACAAGTCAAGGTCCGCAACAACTGTCAGTCACTGAAGTGTATAGAGACTGTATTGATGAGACTGTCACTGTTCATTGGATGTACCGCAATCCTTTAAGTAAGTTCAGCTACCTTGTGGACCTTCAGTCATTATTTGCATGCACCTATCGTTACTGGGAAGGGCGGCGATATGCCGGAGAATTACCTCAGCATACTAGCCCTCAACCTGGCGTCACGAACTATAGGGTTAACCTTAACCCCTCATATGCTAAAGCAAAACCCTGACTACACTACCACTACCCCAGAGGCCTACCACATATATATATATAAATATATATATATATTGGCATCATTCAGTATAGTGTGACACAATGAATACATCGTTTCGTACATTGTGACATCATTATGTATATTGTGACATCATTACGTATATTGTGACGATGTACATGTTATTAGCCCGGTTGCCATTATATTGTGACACCATTGTCAGCCATTTGGTGCCTGCAGGCTGTATTGTTGGCCTCCCAGGCGGCTGTAGACATGACAGGGGATATTTCTTCTTCTCCCCAGTAACAATAAGGATGTACAGTGAATGCTCTGCTTCTTCTGCTTCCAAAAATAACCCCTCCAGAGGCTCCTGACTGACATCCTCTGTCGTCGCCATGGAAACCAACCAGCTGTCACTCACTGAGGAACCCCGCCCTCCACTATAGTCTTCTCCCCCCGTGATTGGCTGCGGCTCGCGTCAATAACTCGTTCTCTGGGCGCTCATTGGCTGCTGGAGCTGACTGGGTTCAGAGCGCATGCGCCATCCGTCAGTGACGGGCTGCTGCTGGAAGCCGGCGGCGGCGGAGTGGTGATGGCGCAGAACGGTCCGGCGGGTCCTGAGAACGATGAAGCGGGAGGACAGGACTCGGTTTTCCGTTGTAGAATCAGCTCGACCGAGACTCCGTCCGCCGGACCCTTACGGGAGAGGCTGAATTCGGTCCCGAGGGCCCGGCCGCGCCTCGACTCCCTGCGAAAAAACAGGCCGCGTAAGTGACGGATGGATGGCGGAGAGGAGTGGGGCTCCTGCGGATGGCGCTGTGCTAGGTGGGGGGGAGGAGTGAGGCCGCCATGTTTGTTGTATTGCCTATTGATAAAGCGCTCTTGTATAGGGGATGCGGGGGTAGGGGAGTGTACGCGAGGGGCGGGGCTATTCAGATAACAGGCGGGGGAAAAAGTGCGCGACCATCGCAGTGGGCGTGGTTTTGCGTAAATCGATAAGGGCGTGTCTAAGCGAGGGTGTGGTTACCGTGGAGGCACTCCCTCTATAACCCCGCCCTCCCATCTAATTCTCTACTCTGATCATTGTAATTACGGACCCCCCCTATAGTTCTGTCTCCTCCCACATTCACATTAGACACCCCCCCATCATGAGCACATAGGATGTACAGGGTATTTACATGGTGGGGTCTCTAGTGGGGAGGGGTTGTAAATACATGAAGGGTCAAATATATAAGAGGGGTCTATAGTGGGAAGGGGAGGGGTCATAAATACATGAGGGGTCTATAGTGGGAAGGGGAGGGGTCATAAATACATGAGGGGTCTATAGTGGGAAGGGGAGGGGTCATAAATACATGAGGGGGTCTATAGTGGGAAGGGGAGGGGTCATAAATACATGAGGGGGTCTATAGTGGGAAGGGGAGGGGTCATAAATACATGAGGGGGTCTATAGTGGGAAGGGGAGGGGTCATAAATACATGAGGGGGTCTATAGTGGGAAGGGGAGGGGTCATAAATACATGAGGGGGTCTATAGTGGGAAGGGGAGGGGTCATAAATACATGAGGGGTCTAGTGGGAAGGGGAGGGGTCATAAATACATGAGGGGTCTATAGTGAAAAGGGGAGGGGTCATAAATACATGAGGGGTCTAGTGGGAAGGGGAGGGGTCATAAATACATGAGGGGTCTAGTGGGAAGGGGAGGGGTCATAAATACATGAGGGGTCTAGTGGGAAGGGGAGGGGTCATAAATACATGAGGGGTCTAGTGGGAAGGGGAGGGGTCATAAATACATGAGGGGTCTATAGTGGGAAGGGGAGGGGTCATAAATACATGAGGGGTCTATAGTGGGAAGGGGAGGGGTCATAAATACATGAGGGGTCTATAGTGGGAAGGGGAGGGGTCATAAATACATGAGGGGTCTATAGTGGGAAGGGGAGGGGTCATATATACATGAGGGGTCTATAGTGGGAAGGGGAGGGGTCATATATACATGAGGGGTCTATAGTGGGAAGGGGAGGGGTCATAAATACATGAGGGGTCTATAGTGGGAAGGGGAGGGGTCATAAATACATGAGGGGTCTATAGTGGGAAGGGGAGGGGTCATAAATACATGAGGGGTCTATAGTGGGAAGGGGAGGGGTCATAAATACATGAGGGGTCTATAGTGGGAAGGGGAGGGGTCATAAATACATGAGGGGTCTATAGTGGGAAGGGGAGGGGTCATAAATACATGAGGGGTCTATAGTGGGAAGGGGAGGGGTCATAAATACATGAGGGGGTCTATAGTGGGAAGGGGAGGGGTCATAAATACATGAGGGGGTCTATAGTGGGAAGGGGAGGGGTCATAAATACATGAGGGGGTCTGTAGTGGGAAGGGGAGGGGTCATAAATACATGAGGGGGTCTATAGTGGGAAGGGGAGGGGTCATAAATACATGAGGGGGTCTATAGTGGGAAGGGGAGGGGTCATAAATACATGAGGGGGTCTATAGTGGGAAGGGGAGGGGTCATAAATACATGAGGGGGTCTATAGTGGGAAGGGGAGGGGTCGTAAATACATGAGGGGGTCTATAGTGGGAAGGGGAGGGGTCATAAATACGTTAGGGGTCTCTAGTGGGAAGGGGAGGGGTCATAAATACATGAGGGGTCTATAGGGGAAGGGGAGGGGTCAAATTCGTGAGGGGTCTATAGTGGGAAGGGGTCGTAAATACATGAGGGGGTCTATAGTGGGAAGGGGAGGGGTCGTAAATACGTGAGGGGTCTCTAGGGGGAAGGGGAGGGGAGGGGTTGTAAATACTAGAGGGGTCTATAGTGGGCAGGGGTCATAAATACATGAGGGGTCTATAGTGGGAAGGGGAGGGGTCATAAATACGCGAGGGGTCTCTAGGGGGGACGGGAGGGGAGGGGTTGTAAATACTAGAGGGGTCTATAGTGGGGAGGGGTCATAAATATATGAGGGGTCTATAGTGGGAAGGGGAAGGGTCATAAATACGTGAGGGGTCTCTAGGGGGAAGGGGAGGGGTTTTATATACACAAAGCAGGTGGGGGTTAGAGACATGGTGGGGTCTGTAGTGGGAAGGGATGGGGGTCATAGACAGAGGTTTGTACTATAAATGGGTGGAGTTAGACACAGGTGTGTAATGAGAAGGGGCAGGGTCCTGTATATACAGAGGTGTCTATAATGTGAAGGGGCGGGGACTTGAATATACAGAGGTGTCTATAATGAGAAGGGGCGGGGTCATGTATATACAGAGGTGTCTATAATGAGAAGGGGCGGGGTCATTTATATACAGAGGTGTCTATCATGAGAAGGGGCGGTGTCATGGGTGTGTATGAGAAGGGGCGGGGTCGTGTGTGTATGTATATAGAGGTGTCTATAATGAGAAGGGGCGGGGTCATGTATATACAGAGGTGTCTATAATGAGAAGGGGCGGGGTCATGTATATACAGAGGTGTCTATAATGAGAAGGGGCGGGGTCATTTATATACAGAGGTGTTTATCATGAGAAGGGGCGGTGTCATGGGTGTGTATGAGAAGGGGCGGGGTCGTGTGTGTGTGTGTATGTATATAGAGGTGTCTATAATGAGAAGGGGCGGGGTCATGTGTGTGTGTGTGTGTGTGTGTGTGTGTGTGTGTGTGTATATATAGAGGGGTGTGTATGAGAAGGGGCAGGGTCGTGTGTGTGTGTGTGTGTGTGTGTATAATGAGAAGGGGCGGGGTCATGTATATGCAGATGTCTGAGAAGGGGCGGGGTCATGTGTGTATATATAGAGGGGTGTGTGTGTATATATAGAGGTGTGTGTGTATAATGAGAAGGGGCGACGTGATCCCAGATACAGGAGAATGTTCTTCTTTAGTCCCTGTCCTCCATGTCTGTGCCCTATACAGCGGTCCTGGGTATTAGTGTTCTACATGATGGCCCCTCCCCCACTTCTGTGGCCATAAAGTGATGCTGCCCGTATTTGATAAGTGCATATAATGGGAGCTGAGTAGTGACGTGATTATATTGTGGGGGCGGTCGGTCTATTGAAGCGTCAGTCTCCTGAATACTTAGGTCGTCCTGACTAGTAGACGGATATATTGACCATTGCCCCTCCCCCGACGGCTGGGATTGTGATGTGATGATTCTTGAGTGATCCATCGGCTGATGCACCCTGCTGATGACCTATGACCTGATCACATCCCAAGCTTCAAACTGCTGCACATACACTGCCACGTCTTTAATTAAAAAAATTAGGGATGCACTGGAAGGGAAATTTTGGTCTGAAACCAAAAATTTAGCCTGTGCTTGGCCGAAAACCAAAAATGCATGGCCCAACTCACTTATTTTTTTATTCTTTTTTTTCAGAATTTCTGACCTCTAACTTTTTTTTCATTTTTCCGTATGCGGGGATGTTTGAGGGCTTATTTTTTGCGCCGTGATCTGATTGGTACCCTTCTTGCTCTGTTTTTTTTTCTTTTTCTGATAAAAATCAAATTTTTTTAATTAATTTATTTTTTTTACGCCATTCACCGTACGGGATCATTAACATAATGTTTTTATGAACTTGACATTCACGCAATCAGTAATACCATATATGATTTTATTGAAATTTTTAACACTTTTTTTTTTTTTTATAGTTTTTATTAATAGGAAGAGGGGAATTTTGATGTATTTATATTTTTTTTTATTGGGAGGGGCTTATTCACTGTTTTAACCCCTTATCTCGATGTCCCGATCAGCCCGACTGAGCTGCCGGGAAGCGTTTACTTTCGTTTTCAGACGTGGCGGTCAACTTTGATCGCCGCGTCTGAAGAGTTAACAGCGCGCGACACAACAATCGGTGCCGCACCCTGTTAGCCCAGAGTCCCGGCTATCGTTAGCAGCCGGGACTGACCCAGTGTGATGCGGGGGCACGGCGTGACCCCGTTTTTCACACCGGGACTGGGCTCAGTACGCCCCGAGTCCTTAAGAGGTAAAAACTGTTTTTTTTCTTATACACTTATTATTTTTTTTTATAGTTTTTAGATAGGGATCGGCCGATAATCACGATTTTGGGCATTATCGGTATCGGCAATTACCTTGCCGATAATGCACCGCGACCGCCCCGACCCGCCGCACCGCGACCGCCCCCCCCCTTGACCCACCGCGTCGCACCCCCCACCGTAGTGCTGGGCGGTATACTGGTATGAACCGGATACTGTTTTTATTTTTTATTTTTCTCCCCCACGGTATGGATTTTTGCCCATACCGCTATACCAGTTGGGCCCCTCCCCCACCCTCCGAGTCAATAAAAAAAAAAATTTACTTACCTGTAATGGGGGTGGTCCGGGCCATCCTTCCTGTAGTGTCCGGGGGCGTTCCGGGTGAAGAGTGAATCGGTCCGGGCTGTCCTTCTCCGGGGGTCCTCTTCTCCACTCCGGGCAGGCTCCGGCCTAGTACGCTGCATAGACGCCGCTACGTCGTGATGTCAAGTGCGTCGCTGTGCACAGGCGTCACTGCGCAACGGCTTCTATGCTGCGTTACTAGGCAGGAGCCTGCCCGGAGTGGAGAAGAGGACCCCCGGAGAAGGACAGCCCGGACCAGTTCACCCTCCACCCGGAATGCCGCCGGACACTACAGGAAGGATGGATGGCCTGGGCCACCCGGACCGGCAGGGGGAGAGAAGCGGGTGGCGGCGGCGGCCTATGGCTTTAAATCAATGATCCCGCTTTAAATCAATGATCTGCAGCGGTGTCGCAGGGGGTTAAATAGCCGATAACTTATACCGGAATATCGGTATAAGTTATCGGCTATCGGCCCTAACCTCCACCGATTATCGGTATCGGCCCTAAAAAAACGATATCGGTCGATCCCTAGTATTAGACCAGTGTTGCCCAACCAGGGTGCCTCCAGCGGTTTCAAAACTACATCTCCCAGCATGCCCGGATAGCCTTCGGCTGTCCGGGCATGCTGGGAGTTGTAGTTTTGCAACCACTGGAGGCACCCTATTAAGTATTTTCGGCCAAAATTTCAGTGCATCCCTAGTAAAAATCCTAGCTGCCTATTGTCACCACGTGGGGGCGATCTTCCTATAGCACAATATGTCTTGTGTCCTTTAGTCCTCTAATCTGATGACATAATAATGCAGCAGTTCCTTGGCCCCTCGGGGACTATAACGTATGTGTCTTTTGTCCTAGCCTTTCCTTGGTTTGGCTTGGATATTGGTGGGACGCTGGTCAAACTTGTCTATTTTGAACCCAGAGATATCACGGCTGAAGAGGAGCAAGAGGAAGTGGAGAGCCTCAAGAGCATCCGCAAGTACCTGATGTCCAACGTGGCTTATGGGCAAACCGGCCTACGTGACGTCCACCTGGAGCTGAAGGATCTGACCTTATGTGGTCGGAAGGGAAACCTACATTTCATCCGATTTCCCACCCATGACATGTCCGTCTTCATCCAAATGGCACGAGATAAGCAATTCTCCAGTCTTCATACGTCCTTGTGCGCCACCGGCGGGGGGGCTTACAAGTTCGAAGAGGAGTTCTTGACCGTAAGTGATATGAGGTACCATCTTATAGTCAGCTAGTGATGGAAACGGGTGGAGTGAGGCCCAGACTATAGTTGGCAACTTCTGCCATGTGAGTCGGGTCCCCGTCCGGTCCTTTCGTGACGTCTCGCCCGCACCGTCAACGAAAGTCTATGGGTAGAGGGGGCGGGCGTGACGTCACGAAGGGGCCGGGCGTGACGTCACACCCGCCGGCTGCGAACACGGAAGCCCGCACACAGCGTTCGGAGTAATGAACTTCCGGACGCTGTGAGCGGAGCTCCGAACTGCAGGGCAGCGCACAACCCCTTTAAAGTGCCCGCTTTAAATAATTGAACTGCAGCAGCTCCTGGTTCCCTCCCCGTCCACGGTTTTATAGTTACATGTGCCCTGGGGACTGCGGTCCTTCATGCTCCGGTGGTCTCCTGATCTGTCACTGGGCGCTGCGTATTGACGAGTGACGTCCTCAACACGACGTCACTCGTCAGTCAGTGCGCGGCGCACAGTGACAGATCAGGAGTCCCCAGGGCACATGTAACTATAAAACCGCGAAACGGGGAGGGAATAGAGCAGCGGCACTCTGGCCCCACAGAAGCCACTGCACGTCAATGATTTAAAGCGCTTGCTTTCAATCATTGAACTGCAGAAGCCGCCAGAAACAGTTTATCGAGGTACACCTGCACACACACACACACGCACCCTCATTTTTCCAAGGATATTTTGGTATAAAAAAAAAACTCTTACCAAAACTTCCTTGGAAAAATGAGGGTGCGTGGTATACCCCAATAAATACGGTACATAAAAGGGAATCAACACGGTAAAGGAGGAGAAGAGATTTAAAAGAAGAAAAACTACTACAAGAGGACATAGTTATAAATTAGAGGGGAAAGGTTTCTGCCGTAATATCAGGAAGAATTACTTTACTGAGAGAGTAGTGGATGCATGGAATAGCCTTCCTGCAGAAGTGGTCGCTACAAATACAGTGAAAGGATAAGCATAATGCTGTCCTTCATATAGGATAGGGATATCCTTCATATAGGATAGGGATAAGGCTATCCTTCATATAAGATAGATATAGGTATAAGGCTATCCTTCATATAAGATAGATATAGGTATAAGGCTATCCTTCATATAAGATAGGGATAGGTATAAGTATATCCTTTATATAAGATATGGCTAGGTATAAGGCTATCCTTTCATATAGGGTAGGGACAAGTAAGATTCATAAGTATTCAGAATATTTGGCAGGCTAGATGGGCAAAATGGCTCTTATCTGCCGACACATTCTATGTTAAAACTGCACATGGTGTGAACTGACCACAGCCCACTTATGAGTAATCAGTTCACCTGGATGATCTTAATCAGCCTAACTAAAAGACCAGCTGCAGTGATCAAACACCTAGCTGCAAAGCCAGAGGATTCATGGGAAATGTAGGCAACATTAGGAAATAATTTCAGTAATGGAATTTTAATCAATATGGCAACAAACGTATACCTTCATTTTAAGGTAAAACAGGTAGCACAAGGCATACACGAGCCTCTACATTCTCAAATAATAGTTTATGATGCACTGTATCAGCAAAAATTCCCAGTGCTTCTTTAACCCCTTAAGGACATGCACCGTAATTTGATTTTAGTTGTAATTTTTATCTAAATGAAGCCTGGTTTAGTTAAAGAGCATTGTTGTATATACCGTATTTATTGGGGTATACCACGCACCGGCCTATAACACGCACCCTCATTTTACCAAGGATATTTGGGTAAAAAAAGTTTTTTACCCAAGTATCCATGGTAAAATGAAGGTGCGTGTGTGTGCGCGTGTATGCGCGTGTATACCCCGATATACCCCCAGGAAAGGCAGGGGGAGAGAGGCCGTGGCTGCCCGCTTCTCTCCCCCTGCCTTTCCTGGGGTCTAGAGCCCTGCTGCCGCCGCTTCTCTCCCGCTGGCTATCTGCGCCGCTGCCCGTTCTCTCCCCCTGACTATCGGTGCCGGCGCCCCATTACCGGCGCTGATAGCTAGGGGGAGAGAAGCGGCGCCGACAGCCAGGGGGAGAGAAGGGGCAGCGGCACCCATTGCCGGCGCCGCTGCCTTGTTGCCTCCCCCCATCCCCGGTTGCATAATTACCTGTTGCCGGGGTCGGGTCCGCGCTGCTTCAGGCCTCCGGTGTGCGTCCCCTGCGTCGTTGCTATGCACGGCGCGGCGCACTGACGTCATGCGCCGTGCAGCGCATAGCAACGACGCAGGGGACGCACACCGGAGGCCTGAAGCAGCGCGGACCCGACCCCGGCAACAGGTAATTATACAACCGGGGATGGGGGGGGGGGGCAGCGGCGCCGGCAATGGGTGCCGCTGCCCCTTCTCTCCCCCTGGCTGTCGGCGCCGCTGCCCCATTGCCGGCGCCGCTTCTCTCCCCCTGGCTATCCTCGCCGGCAATGGGGTGCCGGCACCGATAGTCAGGGGGAGAGAACGGGCAGCGACGCTGATAGCCAGGGGGAGAGAAGGGCCGGCAGCAGCGCTCTAGACCCCAGGACAGGCAGGGGCAGAGAAGCCGGCAGCGCTGGCTGTCTCTGCACCTGCAAAGCCGCTGCAGTTCATTGATTTAAAGCGCACGCTTTAAATCATTGAACTGCAGCGGCTTATCTGCGTATAACACGCACATAGACTTTAGGCTAAAAATTTTAGCCTAAAAAGTGCGTGTTATATGCCGATAAATACGATAATTATTAAAAAGCGAAACCACTGTTAGTAACATATTAAGGGGTATTCCAGCAATAGAATCTTATCCCTAATTTACAATATAACTACTATAATACTACCCCCTATGTACAAGAATATAACTACTATAATACTGCCTCCTATATACAAGAATATAACTACTATAATACTGCTCCTATGTACAAGAATATAACTACTATAATACTGCTCCTATGTACAAGAATATAACTACTATAATACTGCCTCCTATATACAAGAATATAACTACTATAATACTGCTCCTATATACAAGAATATAACTACTATAATACTGCTCCTATATACAAGAATATAACTACTATAATACTGCTCCTATATACAAGAATATAACTACTATAATACTGCCCCCTATATACAAGAATATAACTACTATAATACTGCCTCCTATATACAAGAATATAACTACTATAATACTGCCTCCTATGTATCAGAATGCTATAATAGTAATATAGTTGGTGTAATGTATTTTTTGTCCCCAGGTCGGAGGACTTCAGCTCTGGAAGCTGGATGAGTTGGATTGTCTTATCAGGGGTGTCCTGTTTATTGAATCTGTTGGATTTAATGGGCAGTCTCAGTGCTTCTACCTGGAAAACCTTAAAGACCCTGAAAAGTGCCAGAAAATCCCTTACACCCTGAAGAACCCATACCCGCTGCTGCTGGTGAACATCGGTTCCGGAGTCAGTATCTTGGCTGTATACTCCCCAAACGACTTTAAGCGGGTGACTGGCACAAGGTGGGCATCTGCTGTGTTTATTGGTAGCACTGGTATCGCTAGAAGTGGCTGCAGGTGGAGGGTCCTCACTTTTCTGTCACCAATAGAGACGAAATCATGCAGAACAATTGTCACTCACCTGTTGGCAGCCACATGGGGGCACATGCTTCCTCCTTGTATTTTCTGTTGTGAACCTAGTGGCAGCTGTTTCGAATAGGGATCAATTGATGGTAGATTTTGGCCCTCTACATCCTTTGTCTGCAAAACAGTCACCAGAGGGGTGTGGACGGGGCGGCAGCTTAATTTCCTCACCCATTGAAACAAAACATGCACATTGAGCTGAGCCCAGCATGCACGTGTATTAAGGGGGGGGGGGGGTTCTTGCTGTATACTATTGGGGGCCAGTGATGGGTACTGTGCACCCGGTTCCCCAATCGGGTATATGTATGCAAAGCCAATTACATTTTCAGAAGTAAATGGGAAATGTCCAGTGCTTGACTAAGGAACGATTCTTTTATTGATACGCCAAAGTAGACATACAGGAACACTAAGTGACGCGTTTCGGCTTGCACTAGAAAGGCTTAATTTTCAGCTGTCAAATATATAAATTTTCTTTGATATTTATAAATTTGAATCCAGACTTCCAAGGATTAAAGCCGGGAGCTTGTGACGTCATAGCCCCGCCCCCATCGTGACGTCACACCCCACCCCCTCAATGCAAGTCTATGGGAGGGGGCGTGACTGCCACCGCTGCGTGCGGAGGTCGACACCCGCTATCTGGCCGGAGAGCCTGGCCCCCGTTCAGAGAGATCGCAGGGGGCCCCAGTGGTCAGACCCCCCGCAATCTCAAACTTATCCCCTATCCTTAGGATAGGGGATAAGTTTTTCACCACTGGACTACCCCTTTTAATTGTTTTTTTTTATTTTTATTTTAATAAATACCATTTGTATTTGGAGCACTGACTTTAAAATTTTCTTACAATCCAAGATTTATTATGTACCTTATCTGTTAGTTTTGGTTACATCCTTGAGGTCTGGATTCAATTTATGTATGTTTTTTTTTTTTTTCTCCTTTTTGCACCATCGGGTACTGGTGAACATCCAGTGTGACCTCGGTTAGGCTGGGTCCACACTACGTTTTCTCCCATACGGGAGCGCATACGGCAGGGGGGAGCTAAAAGCTCGCGCTCCCGTATGTGACCGTATGCGCTCCCGTATGTCATTCATTTCAATGAGCCGACCGGAGTGAAACGTTCGGTCCGGTCGGCTCATTTTTGCGCCGTATGCTCTTTTACAACCGGACCTAAAACTGTGGTCAACCACGGTTTTAGGTCCGGTTGTAAAAGCGCATACGGCGCAAAAATGAGCCGACCGGACCGAACGTTTCACTCCGGTCGGCTCATTGAAATGAATGACATACAGGAGCGCATACGGTCACATACGGGAGCGCGAGCTTTTAGCTCCCCCCTGCCGTATGCGCTCCCGTATGGGAGAAAACGTAGTGTGGACCCAGCCTTAGTATAGGTGTGAGCTTTGTTACCTTTCTTTCATATTTGATAGCTCAAAATTAAATTGCTGTTCCAAACACCCAAATATTTATAAATAAAAAATTTGTATATGTGTAATATATATATATATATATATATATATATATATATATATATATATATATATATATATATATATATATATATATATATATATATATATACATACACTTGATCTATTTATATCTCACAATGTCCGGCATTTATCATTGTAGGTGTAAGTGAAGCATTTTTCTACACCTTTTTTTTGTGTGTGCTGGTGATGTGTAGGAGAACCACATTTATTAAATGGTCACAGAGCATTTGATATATTTTGTGCAGGTTAAACTTTTTCTGAAATTTCTCTCTTCACATACACCAAAAAGCTACGCTAAGTCTGGGCTGGAGACTTTTCAGTGGCTTTGCGCCTCTTTTGCACCTTTTCACAAAAAAGGCGCAATTGATAAAACCCTTCCATATCGTGTGTATTGCCAAAATCAGTGGATTGCATCTCAAAATCAGCCTATATGTGTAAACCAAAAGGCGCAAAATGCTTGCACCTTTTCTAGACACAAAAAGACAGTCTAAAGGCAATGATAAATGTCGGCCAATGTGTATATGTGTGTGTGTGTTCCAGCATCACGTCCAAACGGCTGAAGATATTAAAGGGGTTATCCAGGAAAATACTTATTTTTTTTTATATATCAACTGGCTCCAGAAAGTTAAACAGATTTGTATATTACTTCTATTAAAAAATCTTAATCCTTTCAGTACTTATGAGCTTCTGAAGTTAAGGTTGTTCTTTTCTGTCTAAGTGCTCTCTGATGAAACGTGTCTCGGGGAAACGCCCAGTTTAGAAGCAAATCCCCATTGCAAACCTCTTCTAAACTGGGCGGTTATTGTTTTATTTTTTTTTTATTTTTTTTTATTCTTTGCAATCAAATACAACCTAAGACCAGTAGAAAGTACGTTGAAGATAACAATATTGTATATAGTGTGGATATACTAAGAGCAAAAAGAAAAATGTGAACTTATGAATCATAATCTTAAATTTGCTTGTAAATAAGAATGAGCATAACAAGTAAATTAGCACATTAAAATAAATTAAGCGGTGAGCCCACTTTTACAATGTTGTGAAGCTACCAAAGGCTGTTTTAGAGATATCAAAGGTATCGTAAAGGCCCATAGGGTCATACTATGCCACTAAATGTAGCAATTATCAAAAATGATTAAAATATATATATATTAAAATGTATGAATGATAAAAACATAGTAAAGTTACTTCTGTGATGCCGGACACTGTCATGTGTTTTTTTTTTTTTTTTTTTTCTGCTAGTAATTTTGGCTGTCTTGTGTCCTTTCAGTCTCGGGGGTGGAACGTTTTTTGGCCTGTGCTGCCTTCTGACTGGATGCTCCACGTTTGAGGAGGCGCTGGAGATGGCTGCTCTGGGGGACAGCACTAAAGTGGACAAGCTGGTGCGGGAGATTTACGGGGGAGACTACGAGAGGTTTGGGCTGCCGGGTTATGCTGTGGCCTCCAGGTAAGGGCTAGTAATGGACACTGGTTAGGATCAGTGCATCACATATATAAGGACCATCTGATGCTCCTGATCTCCTCTAGTATATAGATACAGAATATTTATATATGTAGAAACCAGTGACTTTCTGGGTGTCTGTATTAAGAAGTTGTCTTTTTCTGTCCATCTCCAGCTTCGGGAACATGATGAGTAAGGAGAGGAGGGATCTGGTGAGCAAGGAAGACTTGGCCCGAGCCACCCTCATCACCATCACTAACAACATCGGCTCCTTAGCCAGGATGTGCGCCGTGAACGAGGTAAAGCTTTCATGGAAAAAATTAAAACTATTAACTTTTGCTAATCTGGCATTTGATTTGGAATATTTTCAGCCCAAGTGTAAAGTCTATTGGGGGGGAGCAGAGAGGAACAAGTAGACTCCTTCCTTTACATATCACCTGGACATCCACAGCTGGCTGTGTCAGGGTTGTTACCTCTGCATCTTGTATTTCCATAGCACCGCAACAGATCTCAGCTCTGGAACAGATCTACAGCGTGGCTCTGAGCTCTCAGCTTCTTTACAGTGCTGCCTTGTAGCATCTCAAGTCAAGCAGCATTGTACAGGGCTATGAGAGAGCAGAAGTTGTCTCGTCCTGTCCCAGAGATCGTGAGATTTTTCAAGAAAATGAAGTATTTCTCACAGAAAAGGATTGCAGTAACACATGTTTTGCTATACACATGTTTATTCCCTTTGTGTGTGTTGGAACTAAATCAAAAAAGGAGGAAAGAAAGCAAATTGGACATAATGTCACCAAACTCCAAACATGGGCTGGACAAAATTATTGGCACCCTTTCAAAATTATGGAAAGATAAGATTTGTTTCAAGCATGTGATGCTCCTTTAAACTCACCTGGGGCAATTAACAGGTGTGGGTAATATAAAAATCACACCTGAAAGCAGATAAAAAGGAGAGAAGTTCACTTAGTCTTTGCATTGTGTGCCACAATAAGCATGGACAACAGAAGGAGGAGACGAGGACTTGAGAACCAAAATTGTGGAAAGAGCAACAATCTCGAGGTTACAAGTCCATCTCCAGAGATCTAGATTGGCCTTTGTCCACAGTGCGCAACATTATCAAGAAGTTTGAAACCCATGGCACTGTAGCTAATCTCCCTCGGCGTGGATGGAAGAGAAAAATTGATGAAAGGGGTCAACGCAGGATAGTCTGGATGGTGGATAAGCAGCCCCAAACAAGTTCCAAAGATATTCAAGCTGTCCTGCAGGCTCAGGGAGCATCAGTGTCAGCGCAAACTATTCGTCAACATTTAAATGAAATGAAACGTTATAGCAGGAGACCCAGGAGGACCCCACTGCTGACACAGAGACATAAAAAGCAAGACTACATTTTGCCAAAATGAACCTGAGTAACCAAAATCCGTCTGGGAAAACGTCTTGTGGACAGATGAGACTAAGACAGAGCTTTTTGGTAAAGCACATCATTCTACTGTTTACCAAAAACGGAATGAGGCCTACAAAGAAAAGAACACAGTCTCTACAGTGAAATATGGTGGAGGTCAATGATGTTTTGGGTTGTTTTGCTGCCTCTGGCACTGGGGGCCTTGAATGTGTACAAGACATCATGAAATCTGAGGATTACCAATGGATTTTGGGTCGCACTGTACAGCCCAGTGTCAGAAAGCTGGCTTTCCGTCCGAGATCTTGGGTCTTCCAGCAGGACAATGACCCCAAACATAGGTCAAAAAGCCCCAGAAATGGATGACAACAAAGCGCTGGAGAGTTCTGAAGTGGCAGCAATGAGTCCAGATCTAAATCCCATTGAACACCTGTGGAGAGATCTTAAAATTGCTGTTGGGAAAAGGCGCCTTCCAATAAGAGAGACCTGGAGCAGTTTGTAAAGGAAGAGTGGTCCAACATTCCGGCTGAGAGGTGTAAGAAGCTTATTGATGGTTATAGGAAGCCACTGATTTCAGTTATTTTTTCCAAAGGGTGTGCAACCAAATATTAAAGGAAAACGGTCACATGTTTTGTCCCGCACTATCCACAGGTATCTGTGGATAGTGCGGGAGATGCTGAACAATTTGAGTTCTACCTTGCCCGGATCTGCTGCGCCGTTTGCCCGTTACAGGTCTTTTTCTGTGTATTAAAATTAGCACTTAACTGGCAAAGGCGGGGTTACTGCCTTCAACTGCCACTGTGTTGTAACCGCCGCCCTGCCCGCAGCACCGCCCGGCTAATGAATATTCATATATTGCCTTACTATGTTGTCTCAAACTGCCTACACCCTTACTTCAGCACTGCTCCGGACGAATGAAGCAGCGCTGAAGACCGCTTCCGGGTGTAGTGAGAAATTCTGTAACGGGCAAACGGCGCAGCGGATCCTGGCAAGGCAGGACTCAAATTGTTCAGCATCTCCCGCACTATCCACAGGTACCTGTGGATAGTGCGCGACAAAACGTGACCGTTTTCCTTTTAAGTTAAGGGTGCTAATTTGTCCAGCCCATTTTTGGAGTTTGGTGTGACATTATGTCCAATTTGCTTATTTTATTTATTTATTTTTTCCTCCCTTTTTTGGTTTAGTTCCAATACACACAAAGGGAATAAACGTGTGTGTGTGTGTGTGTATAGCAAAACATTTGTTACTGCAATCCTTTTCTGTGATAATGTGTGTGCAAATATGTACTATGCAAATCAAAAAATGTTGCAGTATTGATTTGCATCTGCATCACTGGACTAATATGGCTGCCCAAATTTTCTAATTAAAATTTTATTTATATATAATCTCATTTTAATTATTATTATTATTAATTTATTATATTTCACACCTCATTGGTATCTCTGCAATTCCTGACTGGGCCAACCGCTTTATTTTTTTTTATTTCTTTTTTTACGGTATATTCTAGACCATTGTTTCCCAACCAGTGTGCCTCCAGCTGTTGCAAAACTACAACTCCCAGCATGCCCGGACAGCCTTTGGCTGTCCGGGCATGCTGAGAGTTGTAGTTTTGCAGCAGCTGGAGGCACACTGGTTGGGAAACACTGTTCTAGAAGATATAAAAGGCCCTTTAACCACTTGATAACTGAGCCTGTCAGCATGGCAATATATCTCAGCACTGGAACTGCAAAGCTGTGATGCACTAAATGATATCATTATTGCCTCTTTTGCATGTGAGCAGTTTATTTATTCTGTTTTTCACACTAAATCCTTCAGTGTTTTAGGCCTGGTTCACATTACGATTTTACTGTCCGATTAACAGATAGTGACATTGGACAAAATCGGATTACCTGAAATCTTCTACAATCTGTGTATATGTATGTATGTGTGTGTATGTATATGTATATGTGTATATATATATATATATATATATATATATATATATATATATATATATATATATATATATATATATTATTTTTTTTAATATATATATTTATATTATTTTTTTTTAATATATTAATATATATATTTATATATATATATATAATTTTTTTATATATTAATATATATATTTATATAATTTTTTTATTTTATATATTAATATATATATATATATATATATTTATATATATAAATTAAAAAAAGTTTGGTATCAAAAATACCGTACAGCTGAAAATTTCATCAGATTTTTCACAAAAAATCTGATCATGTTTAGAAGATGTAGGTCAAGGGCAATAAAGATTATGAAGACACTACTGCGCATGTGTAAAATGAAATCGTGTGCGATAAATCTGATGAAATCGCACAGTCCCACAATTCAATACAATTTACATTGGCCATAATAAAAACATCGGACACTATATTTATTTCAATCCGATTTTGAATCTGGCCAAAAAAAATCGTGGTCAACCTACTGAATGGAAGTCAATGGATACGACTTGGCTGCAGATTTGTACGATTTGAAGGTAAAAAAAAATCGTGGGGAAAAAGTAAGATGGTAAAATCGTGATGTGAATGCCCCCTTACAGTGCTGCAGATACTTTAACCCCTTAAGGACCTGGGGTTTTTCTGTTTTTGCGCTTTCATTTTTTTCCTCCTTACCTAACCCTTTCAATTTTGCACCTAAAAATCCATATGATGGCTTATTTTTTGCGCCACCAATTCCACTTTGTAATGACATCAGTCATTTTACCCAATTGTGCGACATAATTGAAGAAAACACCATTTTGTACATTTTGGGGGCTTCCGTTTCTATGCAGTAAACTTTTCGGTAAAAATGACACCTTATCTTTATTCTGTAGGTTCATACGATTAAAATGATACCCAACTTATATACCATATTTTTCGCCCTATAGGACGCACCGGTGTATAAGACACACCCAATTTATAGGTGCAAAAGCTAAAAAAAAAAAAGATTTTGAACCCAATAGTGGTCTTCAACCTGCGGACCTCCAGATGTTGCAAAACTACAGCTCCCAGCATGCCCGGACAGCCGTTGGCTGTCCGGGCATGCTGGGAGTTGTAGTTTTGTAACATCTGGAGGTCCGCAGATTGAAGACCACTGCATAGGAGGTAATACTCACGTGTCCCTGCCGCTCCGGACCCGTCACCGCTGCCCTGGATGTCGCTCCATCGCTGTCGCCGTGTCCCCGTCGCTCCGGAACGTCTCTGCTGCCGGCCGGGTATCCTCGCTCTCCGTCGCCGTCTTTACGCACGCCGACGCACGTATGCGACAACGAGGAAGGAGAGCGCCGGCCATACAGGGGATCCCTGAACGGAGAAGACACCGAGGAGGCAGGTAAGGTCCCTCCCGGTGTCCTGTAAGCACTAACCCGGCTATTCAGTCGGGCTGTTCGGGACCGAACAGCCGGGTTAGTGCCACTTTCCCCTCAGACGCGGCGGTCAGCTTTGATCGCTGCGTCTGAAGGGTTAATACAGGGCATCACCGCGATCGGGTCCCGGCTGTTGATGGCCGCAGGGACCGCCGCGATAGGGGTGTATTCGCCGTATAAGACGCACCGACTTTTTTTCCCCCCGGTTTTGGGGAAGAAAAAGTGCGTCTTATACGGCAAAAAATATGGTAGGTTTGATTTTGAATTTATACGTTTTAAAATTGTCCTCTTCTGATCCCTCTAACTTTTTATTTTTCCGTGTATGGGGCGGTATGAGGACTCATTTTTTTGCGCAGTGATCTGACGTTTTTATCGGTACCATTTTTGTATTGTTCGGACTTTTTGATCACTTTTTATTCATTTTTTCATGATACAAAAAGTGACCCAAAAAAAACGCTATGTTGCGCCTACGCCATTGACTGTGCGGTTTAATTAACAATATATTTTTAGAATTCTCACATTTCCGTATGCTGCGATACCACATATTTTTATTTACACTTGATATTTTTTATTTTTTTTATTTTTTTTTAAATGGGGGGAAAAGGGAGTGATTCAAACTTTTTATTAGGGAAGGGGTTAAATGAGCTTTAACTTAAAAAAAATTTATTTTTTATTTTTATTTTTTTTGCAATGTTATGACGTCACGAGGGGGCGGGCCTGAACTCGTAAGCCCGCACACAGCGTTCGGAACTCAATGTTACGTACGTTGGGGAGCAGAGTAACCCTTTAACATCATAGGTGATGGATTGTATACAAAATCATGTACACTTTTTTTTTTTTTTCCCCCATATCTACAGCTTCATAACTGTGGTACTGACTGTAATTAAAGGGTTACTCCACTGGAAAACACTTCCCTTTTAAATCAACTGATGCCAGAAAGTTAAACAGATTGGTAAATTACTTCTATTAAAAAAAATCACAATCCTTTCAGTACTTATCCACTGCTGTATACTACAGAGGATTTTTTTTTTTCTTTTCGGATTTCCTTTGTTTGACCTCAGTGATCTCTGCTGACTCATTTTAGGAACTGTCCAGAGTAGGAACAAATCCCCATAGCAAACCTATCCTGCTCTGGACAGTTCCTGATATGGACAGAGGTGTCAGCAGAGAGCACTGTGGTCAGACAGAAAAGAAATTCAAAAAGAAAAGAACTACACAACTTTTTCTGGATCATACAGCAGCTAAGTACTGGAAGGATTGGGATTTTTAAAAGAAGTAATTTACAAATCTGTTTAACTTTCTTGCACCAGTTCATAAAAAAAAAAAAAAAAAAAAAAAAAAAAAAAGGAAAAAAAACAAATTCCACCAGAGTGCCCCTTTAAACCACAGTCAACGCAAGGTACCCTGAGAGGTCAACATAGTATCTGAAAAGTCTCATTGGTTCACTTCCTGGGCTCAAATTCTGACTTCCAATATGAGATTGTTACATATAGAGATGAGCGAATTTACAGTAAATTCGACTCGTCACGAACTTCTCGGCTCGGCAGTTGATGACTTATCCTGCGTAAATTAGTTCAGCTTTCAGGCGCTCCGGTGGGCTGGAAAAGGTGGATACAGTCGTAGGAGACTCTTGTCCTGCACTGTCCAGTCCTCCTTGAGCTGATGCAAGGTAAGATGTTCGGCCTCTGTTTTATGTTAATTATGCAGGAAGGGAAGCTGAAGCTCATGTTATGGAGTTTGTATTGGAAGGGGTCAGGCTGGGGGTCCCGAGCTCATGTAACCATGTAGAGCGGTACAATATGGGATGGCCAGGACTCCTCATCATAGCGATGCTTTAAAGGGACTTCTCTGTTCTTTTGCCTCCTACAGAACATCAGCCGTGTGGTTTTTGTGGGCAATTTCCTCAGGATTAACACCATCTCCATGAAGCTGTTGGCCTACGCACTGGACTACTGGTCCAAGGGGCAGCTGAAAGCCCTCTTCCTGGAGCATGAGGTAACGTACTAGGACCTGCCATCTGTTACACAGGTCTGGGGGGGTCTTCACTTATGTCTTCTAAAGGGTACGTTCGCACTACGGAATTTCCCGATGTGAACGTAACATTAGTGTGAATGAGTCTCCGACCCGTTCACACTGCCGAATTTCATCGGCGGACAATTGGCTGAAATTGTTCAGCGCAAAGAAATAACATGTTAATTCTTTGCGTGGATCCCGCGAGCACTGCATAGCTGTCAGTGGTGACAGCTCGGTGCCCTGCAGCCCTAGCGCCGAGGTATTTTTGGCGGCGGTGGCAGCGAGCGGAGATTCCGCAGTGTGAACGCACCCTTATATGGACTCTATATTAAAGAATTTTGGACACAGAGCACTTTCACGACCGGTTGTCACAATAATTCCATAATTTCAGTCCTTTACTGTTCTTAAAGGGGTTGCCATGACTAAGGAAATGTTTGTCCGAAACGCGTATGCTGCTGCACTCTGCCTGTATTTTATTATGCTTCAATAAAATGGACTTTTACTTGGTGTCAGACATCATTTTCTACGTCCTTAAAGGGGTACTCCACTGGCCAGCGTTTGGAACATTTTGCTTGCTGGGTGCAACCGTCGTGATGTCACAGCCACGCCCCCTCAATGGAAGTCTTTGGGAGGGGGCGTGACGGCAGTCACGCCCCCTCCCATAGACTTGCATTGAGGGGGCGTGGCCGTGACATCACGATAGCTTCCTAAACGAGCGGTGGGTGCTGCACATGGTGGTCCCCAGCAGCGGGACCCCTGCTATCAGGCATCTTATCCTTTTGGATAGGGGATAAGATGTCTAGGGGCGGAGTACCGTAAGTTTGCAGACTTGTCATTCAGGGGTCTGGGAAAGAGAAATTTTGGGGTCTCTATGGTAGATGCAGTGGTAGCTCTAATTTCTAGAGAAAATGCTTATGAGAGAAACCCCAAGATGCTGATCCTCCTCTCCTTTTTATTTTTAGGGTTACTTTGGAGCGGTCGGTGCTCTGCTGGAGTTACTGAACACGACCTGACAACATGGCCGACATCTCAGCAACTGATCAAAGATATATATATATATATATACACACACCAAACGTTATGCACTACAGGCTGGGCCGGCATGTATGTACCACAGGCCCTGCTCTCAGACGTCTCCATGTAGACGGAGCGTCCCCTTTCCCAGCGCTACCTCTTTCTCCCTGCAGGGGCAGTATAGAGATGGTTATAGGAGGACAGTAATAAGGGGGTTTGTGGGTCGCAATCCCTGTAAGAAGCACTTACACAAGCATGCAATGTACACCAGGGGGCGACTTCTAGCAGGATCGTAGTGGATCAGTAGCGCTAACACTCCTTAGCATTGGTGATAGGGCTGAGAATGATCCCTACTGGCTGGTGTTATCCAGAGGGGATTATAATGTGACTGCATGAGCAATCGTGGTTTTCTGTAGGGTTTTATTTATTTTTTATTTTGCGTTTCCAACTTTTTACCCTACAGCTATTGCAGAACTACAACTCCCATTATGCCTTGACAGCCTTTTTACTGTCAGGGCAGTATGGGAGGTGTAGTTTTGCAACAGCTGGAGAGCCACAGGGTGGGGAACACAGTACCAGAATATATCAAAGGGGTAGTCCGCTGCTCAGAGTTTGGAACAAACTATTCCGAATGCTGGAGCTTGTGACGTCATAGCCCAACCCCCTAATGATGCCCCGCCCCCTCAATGCAAGTCTATAGGAGGGGGCGTGACAGCCGTCACGCCCCCTCCCATAGACTTGCATTGAGGGGGCGAGGTGTGACGTCACGAGGGGGCTATGATGTCACGAGCCCCAGCGTTCGGAACAGTATGTTCCAAATACGGAGTTAAAGGGGTACTCCGGTGGAAAACCATTTTATTTATTTATTTATTTATTTTTAAAACAACCGATGCCAGAAAGTTCAACAGATTTGTAAATGAATTCTGTTAAAAAAAATATCTTACTGTATACTACAGAGGAAATTTTTTCTTTTCTTTCTGACCACAGCGCTCTCTGCTGACACCTCTGTCCATTTTAGGAACTGTCCAGAGCAGGAGAAAATCCCCCATAGCAAACCTCTCCTGCTCTGTACAGTTCCTAAAATGGACAGAGGTGTCAGCAGAGAGCAATGTGGTCAGAAAGAAAATAAATCCAAAAAGAAAAGAATTTCCTTTGTAGTATACATCAGCTGATAAGTACTGGAAGGATTAAGATTTTTTTTTATTTTTTTTATTTTTTTATTTTTTTTTAATAGAAGTGATTTACAAATCTGTTTCTGGCACCAGTTGATTTAAAAAAAAAAAAAAAAAATATATAATAATAATAATGTTTTCCACCGGAGTACCCCTTTTATTACTGCACTACCACCTAGATCAGAGCTTCACATAATCATAGAGCAGTGGTCTTCTTCAACCTGTGGACCTCCAGATGTTGCAAAACTACAACTCCCAGCATGCCCGGACAGCCAACGGCTGTCCGGGCATGCTGAGCGTTGTAGTTTTGCAACATCTGGAGGTCTGCAGGTTGAAGACCACTGCCATCGAGTATATCCTAAAGGTCTGGCTACCTGACGCCACCTCTAGGGGAAGCTTATTTAGCCTAATATTTCCATGCAGTAATAACCAGTTACTTTTTAGTAGGAATTCCGCTCCCTGAAGGGCGGTGGGTGATGCTATGACACGGTTCCCTTTTACCACTGTGAACAAGTTGTTTCTGCAGTAAGCTGGCACGCATAGATGCGTATAAGGCTAGAGAAGAACGGTTTGCGCATCTTCGCCTGAAATGGTGGTGCAGAATTAGCCACCTGTCGGGGCAATACAGAAATCTGTTAATGGGTTACACAGTACACGGGGGGGGGGGGGGGGGGGGGGGGGAGGGGGGAGAAAGGGGAGAAAGGGCATCTGATGTACTGGC